>NW_020853564.1:0-14604 GCF_000972845.2 Larimichthys crocea
ACTTTATTACGATACCAACTACCCACCCACACAGGGAAATCCCTATCGGGGATATGTAAGATATACATTCACGGTGTTAGCGCATGCATAGACATCACCATTAATAAACCCTCTTTCATCGGAGCTCCCCAATTTTGATACAACACCATGAAAAAAGTCAGAGGCTAGTTAGGTCAGTGAAGCTGCATTTCTTCGTTGCTCGAGTCAGAAACATCATTTGGTCTCTGTCCAATGCTGTGGCTGGTGAGGCATTTAGATCTTTTCTCAGCGGCAGGATGAGTTGCTTTTTTTCACCAAGAGGTTGTTGGGTTGTTCTCTGGACTCACACGCCGTTTTAAAAAGAAATATAAGTGTTTTCCACACCTCCTTTTCCTCTCATTGGTGGGGCGCGCCCTCATTAGGTCAAAGGTCAAAGTCGTAAACGTCAAACGGGGTCCGAGTGTTTGCGAAGGTGTGAATGTATAATCACGTTTTACACTTTTAGCTATTACTTATTCTACGTGCTACCTACTTTTTTATTACTACCACTAATTATTACTTATTACTGATCTTATTACTTACTAATTGTTACTACTACTTATTACTTAGTACGGGGACTACCTACTTACTTTATTACTACTACCTCTTACGTACTGATACGTCTACTTATACTACTACTTATTACTACTACTAACCAACTACTTATTACTTCGAACCTATTACTTATTACTATGACTTATTACTACTACCAACTAACTTATAACTTATTACTCTACCTGTACGGCTGCAGTCCCGAAACCATGGCTCCATGCTCCACACCTTCAAACACAACCTCCATCCATGGGCGGACGCGTCAGTCCACCCACAGTCCAGCATTTTCTTTGCCTTGGATAGCTGTGTCAAGCGTCAGGAGGTGCCGATGCCGGGGAGACTACCGACCGACTGACTGACTGACTGACAGCTTTTCTTTAAACTTCGGTACAGTGAGTACCCGTTGTACATTTGTTTTTGTTGTTTTTTTCCTTTGTTTTTTGTACCGCGACGAGAGACGCTGGGTTTTTGAGTTATTTCTTTATTTTGTGTGGGTGTCCGTGTTAAAACCCAAAGCGGATTTTTTGTTTTGTTTTGGCGCATGTCTGAACTGACCTGTGGGTGTTGGGAAAACCTGGAACAGATAGTTCCCAAACCAGGACTGAACTGAACTCCTGAAATTGTTTTTTTTTGTTACTCAGGCAGTGACAAAATATTCACATTCTGAAAATCACCTTGCAGGTGTGTGGATTGCTTATTTTTTTGTGCTAAGCTGCCTGTTTCTGATATTTGTGTGGGTTGACTGCATTATTTTTGTTCTGTTTTATTTATTTATTTTGTCAGACTTGATTCTGACTGGCACCCCGGCATTCTTTGTAGTTGACCCGTTACAAAAGTGGCACCCCAGATATCTGGATTCATTAAAAACCCTGCATTGAACAAACAAACAAACAAACAAAAAACACACACCTTCAACCAACACCTGGTAAAATGGCTGCAGCAAACCAAAATGGCAGTCCAACTTCATTGTTGGATATGGATTTGTGTGGTTCGTTAAACCCAGATTTGTCGCAACCTCTCATTCCTCTGGCAGGGACATCTCTGGATGAAATTGGAAAGCATGATGGTTGTTCATCTTTATGGACGACTGAAGTAATGGAGGAACCAGTGGACACGGATAAAACAATAAAAGCAACTTTGGAGGAAAAATTCAAAATTCTAATGGAAACACAAAAACAACACAAGGAGGAGCTTGAAAAAACAGTTACAACTTTATTTAAAAAGGTCACATCAACATATGAACAACAAT
The DNA here is from genome assembly GCF_000972845.2 of Larimichthys crocea. NCBI lineage: Eukaryota > Metazoa > Chordata > Actinopteri > Sciaenidae > Larimichthys > Larimichthys crocea. Next base: position 1,820 of record NW_020853564.1, read on the forward strand.
TTCAGTACTTTCATGAAACTCTGGATAAACAATCCACGTTTCTGAGGAACCAGTTTTCAGCAAACCTTAACTGGCGCTTAACTCACCATCATACAGAGGTTTTAAAGGACATCAAAGAGTTCATGACACCAGTTGCACAATCAGTTGGACACCTGCAGGATGATGTGTGGAAATTGACCCAAAATATGGATTCCATGTCCCAGGAATTGGGTACAATGAAACAAACACTGAATGTATCTGCTCTTACAACAATCCCTGTGCAAGCAGCACAGAAAAATGTTCGGTTGGAGGATGCTCGGAGTCAGCGCCTCCATCTACTCTTCTGACGGATAAGGCAGGTGTGTGTAGTCTTCTGAGGATTCTCCTGTTCTCTCTGATGCCAGGGCACGGTTAACAGGAAAATGTCCTGTGAAACTGCAGTTTCCATCATTGGAAAGATGGAGGATGAAGCAGACCCCCTCTTGTACTTGGAGAAATGCAATGATTTCTTGCTTTAAATCCACTGACGGATGTGGAGTTGATGGCAACTTTAAGGAATGTCCTACATGGAACAGCGAGAGACTGGTGGGATGTGGGGCGTTTAAACACTCATACCTGGCCAGACTTTCAAGAAAAGTTCCGTGCGGCCTTTCTGTCAGAAGATTATGAAGATGAACTGCAGCGAGATGAGGACGACAGTTCAGGGGGACGGTAAAGCATCCGAGATTTCGCTTTCAGGTACCGCTCCTTGTGTCAGAGGTGGAAGCCTGGGAATTCAGGAAGACGCCGTCTTAAAGCTGATTTTCAGAAGCCTCAATCCCCATATGGCAAGCCAGCTCCGAGCAGAGGTAACTACAGTGGATGAATGGGTGAGGCTCGGACAACAACTGGAAAAGGACAAAGCAAGTCAGTCACCCTATGAGCAACAGACAAAAAAAATGTGAAACAAAAGGAGAAAGTAAAGTGGAGATATATACGGATAATGCCCCACACTGCAGAAAGACAACATTCCCCCTGTGGTTTACTGCTGGAGATGTAAAGCACAGCATGCTCCATATTCATGCCCCAACTATCATAGTTCAAGAATCAAGACACCTCTGAACAATCACAACCCTCAACAATCCCACATCAACCCTCCCACCCCGCAACAATCTCATCCGCCAGCAACAACACTCTCGAGCCACACAATGCTTCAGCAAGACCTCGTCATCTCAAAACCACTCTGACAAACTCCACGACCATTTCACTCATTTTTTTGATTCCGCCAGAGCAATCTTCAGTAAACGCTGTGACCATTCAGCTCAACCACTGTCATGTGTCCACCTCACACTTCCTTTGTGCAGTGGCCGGGAAAGTTCGCCGCACCCCCGGAGGAAGCCACTGATATGCCCTCCCCAAGACAGCTGAAAATTGCCCTTGACTGTAAGGAATCTGGACAGGAAAAGCGGTTGTCGTACAGGTTCCACATAACTCTGGTTAAATGCAATCGTCTGGAACAATGTCAAAAATGCAGATGGGAAAAACTTACCCTTGGGACTGGTGACCCCTTTACCTTGCTGATGTCAACCCATGAAACCCACTGGGGTGGGTAGGAGGCTGGAAATGAGCTTACATGACATAGACCTGGTAGTATACTGTGGTGGTCCTGGACTCCAGGACTCGCTTGTCTGCCCTGCTTGGGTTGGACTTTGTGTTTTTTACTGGTATGGCAACTGGATGTTGCAGTGGGATTACTGGCTCCGGGATTAATGGCAGAAAAGAAAAATTCTCTTTTTGCAGGAGTCCGCTTTTTTCCCGGGAGGGGGGAGACTGGCAACTCTATTGCACTTCTCTTCTGCGGAAGCCCAGGGCCACTGCACTGTTCCCTAACAGACCTCCTTGGAAGATTCAGACTTGATGCGAGGGCAGTTAGGAGTCTCACCTGGAGGAGCACATTAAGCTCAGTTACACAATTTGTTACGTAACAATGATAGATGTGTGTAGCAACCAAAGTGGACGTACTGGAATATTAAAACATCAAATTTTTCTCACCAGTCCTCGGTACCATCCGACAGAAACCCTATCGGGTCGCCCCTCCCAAACAAAAGGTGATGAAGGAACTCACTGAGGACATGCTAAAGGATACGTCATCGAACCTTCTTATTCGCATGGGCCTTACCCTGTAGTCCCTGAGTTCCCCAAAGAGAAGGAAAACCAAGGTTTTGTGTCGACTTCCGTAAAGTGATGAAAACACAGTCACTGATGCTTATCCCATTCCCAACCATCCCGGAGATATTGAATTGTCTCCAGGTGCTGTTGTGTTTCTTTCCCTAGACTAAATAGTGGCTACTGGCAAGTAGAGATGGATCCCAGAGGTGCGGGAAAATACACAGCCTTTATCTGCTCTTATGGACCTGTTTCCAATTTAGGTGCATGCCATTCGGTCTTAAGAACCCGCCACTCCAAAGGCTCATGGAGAGAGCACTGGAGAGTTGAAGGTGTCTCTTTGTCTACCTTGGATGACATCATCATTTTCTCATCAGCCTGGGAACACATTCATATGAGTCCAGGGCTGTACTGACAAACTGCCGAACGCAGGTCTGACAGTGAACATGAAGAACAGCAAGCTGTTTCGACCTTCTTTAAATCCGGGCCATAGCGTCTCTGCTCAGAGGTCCAGGTGGACCCAGACAACATGAGGCTGTGCGACTTCCCTGCACCCACCAACGGAAAGCTCTACAAAGGTTCCTGGGCATGGTGGGTGGTATCCACCGATGTCCCCAATTTTTCCCAGATTGCGGACCACTGAATGCCCTAAAGAAAAAAGGAGCAAAATTTCGCGTGTCACCTGAAATGCAAACAGCTTTTATGACACTGAAATCACCTGGTCAAACCACCTGTCCTGGCCCATGCCAAACTTGAATGCTCCCTTTGTGGTATCAGCCGACGCCAGTGCAGATTGGTGCTTGGGCTGTTGCTCGTCCAGAAAATCGAGCTATGTAACCGAGGAAGTCCTCCCGCCTTGTCCAGCCGCAGTCTAACCCTGCAGAGAAAAATTATGCTGCCACTGAGCTTGAATTTTGCCGTTGGTGTGGGGCAGTGGAGAAATGGAGAAAACTTACCCTGGAAGTGGACTGTTCCGGTGGTTACGATCATGCCTCCTGCTAGGGTGTTCAAAACCACCAAACCCAGGCACACACTGACGGTTGGCACCCGGCTTCAAGAATTCACTCACTGTGGAATACAGAAGGGAAAATATAACACTGACCGGATGCCCTCGCCCGAGCTCCACAAGCTCCCTCCATACAACCGCACCTGGTATGCTACCGTCATGTCGGACCCTCTAAAACCACAAAAGAGCTTCCCATGCTCAATTGGGCTCTGTGGAAGGCGGACAACGGAAGATTCCCAGAGTGTCAAGTTCTTATCAACACAGTAGTAGAAATGGGACAAGACATGATACGAACCCTCATACATCATCCATGGTACGTATCTCATACCGGTGGCGTCACCCTCCTTACCAAAACCCATCTACCAATCTATCTACCTCCAATTTTCCCTCTCGCTTACAAGTTGTCTGGACTGACTTCCACCAAGATCCCATCTCTGGACATCATGGTCAGGCACAAAACCTACCAACGACTACAACATCTTGTCTTCTGGCCAAAGCTTGAGCTGGGAGTCGAGAAATGTAAAAAACTGTGCCACATTGTCAACGTATAACCAGAAAACAGAAAACTCCCCAAGCTCCAAACAACGTTTATCTCGCCTGGTGTTGTTTGACTATTTCTCCCTGTGGGTTTATTAAACTGTTCCCACATCGAAAATGCCACTGCTGAAACATCCTCGCAGATCATGGCAAAGACATCTGACCCGGTGGGGCATTCCTGACTACATCCTGTCGGGACCGGGGAAACACAGTTTTTTCCTCGTTTTCCACACTGTATGCAGGACCGTGAATGTGGGACACAAAATTAACATCTTGCATACCACCACAAACTAACCGACCCACGAGAGAGTGAACCGTACCTGAAACACAATGATATGCTTCCTATTGTTGGTGATAATCATACAAACATGGGACAAGAACCTGCTGAATTCCGGTTTGTTCCAATTAACTCTGCAGTCCAGAGTCAACCGGCGTTTCTCTGCCGAGCCTTAATCTGGTCGCTCCCTGAGAGGACGCCCCTGACTCCATGTTGCAACCTCAGGAAAGCTCCGACACTCCTCCATACCTCAAAGTCACAGAACTCAAAAGATCTCTGTTCCTTCGTTTAAAAAAATCTGGCCTCTGCTCGTCAACGCCAAAAAAGAAACTCTGACAAACACAGGCGTGACCTTGAGTTTCGGAACTGGACCGAGTCTGTTGGAGAAGCCCATCCTCTCTCCAAGGCTGACAAATCTTTTGGCCGCCAAAACTAGCTCAAAATGGCAAGGGCCATAATCGGGTATTGAACAAGTCGGGCCTGTAAATTATTAAAGTTGTTCCTAGAAAATTCCGGCCACAGACTTGAAAGTTGTCCACACTCCCATCTTAACCCTTGTTACCCGGACTGCTCAGGATTGCAGGAGTCAGGAAAAAAAACACCTCCTGAAATCTTTTTTTCTTCAATGAGGAGTCGGATGAAGAAGACTTCCTGGGATTTACAGACTTCCTCCGGTTCTACCTTAATGGAGGATGGATGAAAGGATCTTGCAGAGAAACCAGGGAAATTACCAATTTAGCCATCCATGACTCAGACAACGACTGCCCAACATCCCTTAAACAAAAAACCTAGAATGTGTTCTGTGTACACCACACACTTACTAGTACAACACCTTCAAACACACCTCCTCATGGGCGTCCTCCGTCATCCACCCCACAGTCGCGCCTACTCCAATGGAAGCAAAACCACCGCATCCCGCGCAGTTTCAAATCGGCCTTTCAGGACGCAGTATTTACGGATAGGTGGCAAAAGTCACCAGGGTGGTGAGGTAGGAAGAGGAGAGTCCCGAGGGTCGTGAACTGCACTGTGGCATGGTGTTGTGGTTTAAGAACCGTGTGTTTAAGTTCACGTTTGAATATGCGTTGCTGGAGTCTCGTCGTCCCGTGGAGTGGATTGTAATTTCTTTGCTTGGGATTAGCTGTGTGTCAAGCTCGGAGGGAAGGTGCCGGTGCCGGGGGAGACTACCGACGATCGACTGACTGACTGCCGCTTTTCTTTTTTAAACTTCGAGTACAGTTGAGTACCCGTTGTACATTTGTTTTTTGTTGTTTTTTCCTTTTGTTTTTTTTGTTCCGCGACGAGAGACGCTGGGTTTCTTTTGAGTTATTTCTTTATTTTGTGTGGGTGTCCGTCGTTAAAACACCCAAGGAGCGGATTTTTTGTTTTTTTGGCGCATGTCTGAACTTGACTGTGGGTTGTGGGAAAACATGGAAAGATCAGTTCCCACAACAGGACTGAACTGAACTCCTGAAATTGTTTTTTTTTTTTGTTACTCAGGCAGGCAGGGACGTCACTAGTTCCCAGAACTGGCGGTGGCTTAGCCATAGAGGAGAAAAGTTATTCGGTTATAAAACCGAAAAAATTTTTCAGAGCACCACTTTAAAGTCTTTGTCAATCACTTGATTAATCTAAGACGATGACGCCTTCCATACACCTTCAGCTGGCTTTTCCCCGTAACAACAACCCCAGTTTAAATTGTGTAAAATACAAATAAAAACAATTGGCAGGTGCCATACATACCTGCACAAAATGAAGAGGGCAAAGTGTTTTCATAACTCATATCATGCGAAACAACATTATAAAGGCGGGGGGAAGGGGGACTGTTCTCTAACCACCACCCTAGACTACCAACATCTCAAAACCAGGCCCTCACGATGGTTAACTCCCCTGCCCCTCTTTCACCCCATCCTATTTTCCTTCCACCTCCAGAAAACTAGAAATCTGCACCAATCGTGGAGCCATTAACCCAGGAATGAAAAACTTGTCCTCAACCCCCCATATGTCTTGACCCTTATTGCAATATACCTTTCACTTTACATTACTTTTAATATGTCCACTACTGCTTTGCAATAACCAGTTTCCTTCATCTTTCTGTTTGTGTGTGTGTGTGTGTGTGTGTGTCCTGCACCGGCTTTGTCTTTGATAGATTTTCTTATATAAAACTATGGTGTAACCTAAAATACAAGTTGTTATAAATCGTCAGTAGACAATTATGCATAATTGCAAAGAAGGCTATCCTTGGGACACCTTTTCATATTGGTCTTTTGACAAGTTTTAATGCGAATAGCAATGATGTAGTATGGAACAAGGAATGTGAATTTAGAAATCAAAGCACAAATTAACAATATATGAAAAATATCCAGGAGATAGTTCTACCAATCACTTATAACAGTATACAATCCACTCCACGGGACGACAGGACTCCAGCAACGCATATCTCAAACGTGGACTTAAACACACGCTTTAACCACACCATGCACAGTTCAGTTCACGACCCTCGGGACTCTCCTCTTCCTACCTCCACCCCCTGGTGACTTGCACCTATCCTAAATACTCTTCCTGAAAGGCTGGATTGAAACTGCGCGGGATGCGGTGGTTTTCTTCCATTGGAGTAGGCGCTGACTGTGGGTGGATGACGGAGGACGCCCATGGATGGAGGTGTGTTTGAAGGTGTGGAGCAATGTGTTTCAGACTGCAGCGCTACAACCTCATGGGCATTTGTGTAATATTTGGACACAGGATAATGGAAAAAAAAAGTCAAATCGCCAAAATCTTGGAATACATTTTTACATCAATATTTAAATTTACAGTATTTACATTTACACATAATAAATAGGCTACATATCGACCTCATGTGCATTTGATTATACGCAGGATAATATGAAAAAAAAAGTCAGAATTTGCTAAAAATTACATTGTACAGTGTACATTTACAAACATTTACAACACTCTAAGCCAGTCTCATTCGTTTGGCAAGCCCACGCAGGGTTTTTTTTGGTCTTCCCACACCACGTGTTGAGGGCTGAGCAGGAATCACCTCTGCACAGACAGTATTGTTATTTACATCAGCGACACTCTCCTCTGTTGCTGGGTTCGGACACACTACATCCCTGTACCTCCCTGTACATCCAAGTACCTTTTACGGTCATCACTAAGGCCTTCAGGCTGCAGAGCAATGGGTTTCTTGACAGGCACATTATCAAGGTTACACTTAAGCAGCTCGTGTGTGACTGGCTCTGACTGAGCTAAGGTCTTACAAATCTACACTCAATGTGATGGAGTAGATTGATGGATGGGAGCTTCTTAAAAAACGGTGAGAGGTAGGTGTCCCAGCCATACATGGGGACGAAGACATTTCCCACCTCATCACCACAGAGCTGGGGAATCAACACTCCACTAGGAGATGCCTGGTGCACAACATTCTCAATATCAGCCAAGCAGTCAACCTTTGAATGCCTATATTTGCGTTTGAACAGGCCAAACATTGAATCAGGAGCAAACTTAGTATGCCCGGCTAACATGAATGAGAGGGTTATGCTTTGATGCTTGCCTGTTATAACTCTCCAGAGAAGGTACTGAACCATGGCATTATTTTTATTTTGACCTGTGCAGTTGTCTGCATATAGATGCAAGCGGGCCTCCTTTACCCCATAATTGTCAAAGAAATAGTCAAGAAGACTGATCACACAGTTGGCCCCTTTGCTGACTACAGTTGCCTCGTCTAGAAGAAAGATCACCATCTGTGGAAGTCCTTCTGTTACGACACCGAAGACTGCACACTTACGAGGTGTCTTGAAGAAGATGGGTCCTGGCTGCATGGGGTCATGAGGATAATGTAGCTGCTGCGCGAAGTCAAAGCTGTAGTGAACCTGTAGTGAAGAAAGTGCAATTGTTTACTCTGTTTTGTCAACACATTATGCTTCCTGTAAAATCAACGGCAGTGAGGGCATAATATTACTGTGTAGTACTTTTATAACATCTCTATTTAAGTCAGTGCTCTGTAAGTTGACTTCTACTATTCAACCATGTCCATGCTTTGCACAAGAATGACTAATTTATAAACTGATAACTACTATAAGGGAAAGTAAAAGAAATTACCTCAAAATCATGTGATGCATGTGGTGCAGTGTTCCCAGGCGCCATCAGCTTGGTGATGCCATTCTCAGCTAAAACTTGGCGACACTCCTGGACCTTGCAGTTGTAGTATGAGCGTTCTGTTGTGGCCTGCAGCAGATGTTCCTCAGCTTTTGCAAGTGCTGCCGTTTTCTCCCCCAAGTCTTGTTTTGAAACCCTAATCAATAAAGCACTGTTCTTCTGACAAGTCCAGCATAGGTCTAACATTGGTTTCATTGGCAATACATTTGGTACGTACTGCTGCCAGAGACGATAGAATGTGCGTTCACTCGCAGCTCGATGACCACTGGCTTCACAGGAGTCACTATACAGTTTGTATAGTATATATACTGATGAGGAGGGCAGCAGCTTTAGGTCATCCCTTTTGTATCCTGAAATTCTGCCAGGAAGCAGAACAGCATTTTCTTCTGCATAATTATGGATAAATGTCACAACTCTTTCAATGTCATTTGCTTCCAATGCATGCTTCGGCAACTTTCCCTTGTTTCCATGGGTCCTCGGGGTTATGCCATTTTGTAAGTAGTGCTTGAGCAGTGCAGCCAAGCGATCCTTAAATACGCCATGTATGTACATGAAAGTGTCACGGCAGATTTTCTGTCCTTCATAAAAGTAATCTAAACGATAACGTTTACGGGTTGCCTGTGATGCCTTTTTTGAATTGACTGTTTCTTGCCCACGGTGTAAATGGCTTCTGATTTGAGCTAAAACTATAAGATCCAGTGCAGTGTTGTCCAATTCTAAATGTCTCACTCGAAGTGACACCAATTCCTCCTCCTTGAAAGATGAACTACACTGTTTCCCATTGAAATACTTGCAGGTGCAGGAGAATCCCTTTTGTAGTTTGACGTCTGGACTTCCAGCATTAGAGGCGAAGTCTTCATGTTGGATTTGCCTCTTCAGATCACCTATTTTCATCTTCACCTTATTCACTACGATACATTGGTACAATTACTACGCAGTCACGACAGGCTAACAACTAGTTAAATTCAGTTTAGCTTACTGCTAGTACAGTGGTTAATATTAAACTTACCTTCATATTCTTCATCAGATTCATCCAAGACCGAGTCATGGTCATCCTCATCTTCATCTTGTACAAAATAATCTATTATGAAAGCGGTTATGTCGCAGTTTGAGGCAATTTCTCCTAAATTGATGGCATGCAGTCTGTTTAAACACTCGGCTACCTTCTGTTCCTTCGGCGGCGCCGGCATGTCAGATGGAAAAACTCGACCATGTAACCAAACCAAGACTTTGAGAAAAATAACAAGCATAAAATAGAAAAGACATAGACTGGTTAGCATGACAAAAAGTTCGTCTGTCGAAATCAAAGCATTGTTTCCGATGTGTACGCGATAACACAAATCAATCCACACAGAAAGTGGCACCCGGCTAAAGTCGCAAACTTTTCTGCCTCCTCTTAAACTAATGTTATCGTAGCAGGCGCATTGATTTCAAGGTCTGTATGCACGTTCTATTGATAGAAAAGAAGTCCTTAAACCAAATTACACCAAAATCACCAGTTGTTTATGCACATAAAGTAATCCCAAAGACGATAAAAAAGCAACGCAAATGAATCAAACTTCCGGAATATTCTAGTGAAAACAAGAGGCGTAAGGTAAATAAAATCACAAATTATGCTATTTATTATGTTAGAAATTTAATTTTAAACATTAAATCCTGAAACCTCAGAACATAATCTGTCATTTACTGCAATAAAGTCATATGGCATGATATTGACATTTTTCCGATATGCCGACTTTGACGGTCATTATTTCATAATTAGATGCAGCGACTTTAGCCGTGTTCTCATGGGCGGGGTCACATATGATTAACCAATAAATGTTCTTTTTACACATCTCCTACGCGTCCTTATTCCAATACGTACATGCATATGGGGGTAACGGCGAGCCCGTCGTTACAATGGAAAAAGGAATACCTGTTGAACCTGCAACAGAGACAAAAATGGCACAAGATACACAGAAATGCAAAGATCAATGATGTGGTGATTGTGCGAGACGATGCTGTTCCAAGAAATTAATGGAAGCTGGCTAAGGTCACTCAAGTGTACCCTGACGACGATGGATGTGTGAGGAAGCTACAACTGATGATCAGTGACTCAGCACTAGATGAACAAGGGAAACGACTCACTAAACCAGTCTTCCTAGAGATGCCCATTCACAAGACAGTTACACTGCTTGAAGCTGAGTAGTATGTAATACTGCCTGCTCATAGTTCCTTGTTATAGATTTCATAAATCTCATGTGAATTCTAGTTTTGTTAAGTTCATTAGAGAAATCACCAGTGATTTGGTGGGAGTGTAGCTGCCGTTAGAGACAGTTACATAGTTTAAGTAAATTTTTTGTACTTTTGGGTTAACAATTGAATAGTCTGCTTTGGGAATATCATATTTTTTGTTGGTAATGTATTTTGTATTTTGTACATTGTATGTGTTCAGTGGTGGAACTAATGTTGTTGTGTTGTAGAAGGGGGGCATTGTTCGGACGCACTGTACGCAGCGAAAGAGTGACGGAGCACCTGGCATGCTAAAGAAAAAGATGTTGTGAAGCTGTATAATAATACTACAAAGATTTTTTGAAGTTTACTTTTTACGCCCCTTGAGTTGAGTCAATTTATGATTTGTTTATTTTGTTTTCTCACGGCATGACGGAGCACAGTGATGTGAAAATAAATGCCCGTGTATAAAGGGAGTGTCTTGTGTACGTGATTTTGACCGAAGGGAGTAACATTCAGTACACTTAAAAAGTGCCATTTCAAATAGCAAAATGTGTGTAAAGCAGAAAATGTGTTTTAAGTTTTGAAGATTTGAGATGAGGTTTTGCTCCCTGTGTGTCAGTTAAAATATTTGTGCTATCCATGTCATTTCAGTGTGTTAGCAACTGGACAGTAATAAAGACTGTCTACATCAGGCGAACTCATCAGTCATTATTTTAGTTAAAAAAAGAAAAGAAAAAAGAAACTGCTGTATACATGCAGTAAAATATAAAAACCTAATCAGATAGCATCAGTTAATCAGATAAAACACTGATGGATAGATCATTATTTTTTGACACATTTTTTGTATTTGAAATCGAAAGATCTGTGTGAAAGATGTGATTTTATTTTTTTTTAATACTACTATTAATATATTGTAGGAGGCCTTGCTGCCATTGTGGGTTATCAGCACAGAATACACGACATCACACAATGATGTTTTCTTATTACTTCTGCAGACACACAATTCCCCACAGACAATAAAGGTTCTTTGTAAGGCTGCCTGACGTCCATCATGTGTAAGTAAGTTTACCATGGTCCACTGTGTAGAAGGAGACAAAGATTGACTTGACTTGACTAGATGACTTAATACGGGGCCTGCACAACAGTCTTTGCAGAGATAGTGCACAGAGGCACTGCCTCTGGATATCGAGTTGCATAGTCCACCCGAACTAACATAAAGCATTATCCACGTGCGCTCAGAGAAATGGCCCGATGAGGTCCATACCAATACGCTCAAATGGGACCTCAACGAGGGGTAATGGCCGCAAAGGCACATTGGGATAGCTGGTTGGTTAACCAACTGGCATTCAGGGCAAGACGCAAGTTGAAATTTCTGTCTTGCTTTAAATGCTATACAGTAGGGGTGCAACAATACACACAATTTATGGTTCGGTTTGGTTCGATACTTTAGTGTCATGGTTCGATAACTTGTAGCTTATTGAAATTACCAACATTTGTTTCAACTCAAAAGTACAGTTTTTAAATAAAATTTCAGGGTCATACTTAATATGAAAACCAAAGTAGTTCCAAACGCCAGATCTGAAGAATGGTGGAGGATCTTCGATTTCAGCGAGCAGCACGCGTCAATTTACACAGACCACCACCTCCAAGGCAAATGTACTTTGTGAGTTTGGGCTATACAAATAAAATTTGATTTAATTTGACTTGATTTGTCTCTAAGATACTGCATCCCCTCCCTCAGCCACTGAGTCCAGCTCAGTGGCTGAGGGAGGGGATGCTGAGGAGACTTCCAATGGAGAAGAATCAGTCTTTGTGCTAGAAAAGTAACACATTTTGTCACGTTGAGTTTAACTCCAATGAGATTATTGTTATTCTCTCCTGCTACACCAACAGTGTTCCAAAAATTGACTTCCAATAGGTGGACAGCTTAGGACAATGCTAAAATGAGTGAGCTAGAGAAACAGGTGATACTCTGCATCTGTCACAGGTCTGTCACATGGCCAAAGTCACTCAGTTGTTCAAAGGTAGGAAATATATTATCTATAAAGAGAGCCTTCATGTTGACCACGCCACCCTGCATTCATTGGCGCAATCAGCTGTTCGATTGGCGCATTAATCTATGGCCACCACTAGTCTTTGCATAATTACAGGAGCGTCTCTTCTCTTGTGTTCGCGCCTCTCTCTCGCTTATCTGCATGTAAACAACAAACTAACCCTTAAAAAAGTTACAAAAAACGGTTCGGACGTCTCAGGGCTGCCAGGCCTGTGTGTCAGACCTGCAGATACAAGCGATGGTTTATTTTTAATTAACAGTTTATTTGGAGGGGAGGGCTCGTTGTTATTGTGCGCACATAGAGCTGCAGGAAGCCCTTTGTTATGCAGGTATTTACTGTAGTGCACGCTTTAGGCCAGGTAAACCATACAAACCTCATTAGCATCTCACTGTTTGCACTTGATGGGCTTTTTGGTCTC
>NW_020853564.1:14614-47403 GCF_000972845.2 Larimichthys crocea
CCAAAGCTAGTGTTTTTTTGATTTTTTTTTTTTTTATGGTTTATCCGTTGTCCACTTTGGTTCCTCCATACCTTCAGTCATCCATAAAGTCATTGAACAACAACCATCATGCTTTTTATCCCCAATTTCATCCAGAGAAGAGATCCCCGGAGATCAGAGATCTTGTTCCCTGCCAGAGGAATGAGAGGTTGCGACAAACTCTGGGTTTAACGAACCCACCACCAAATCCATATCCAACAAAGAAGTTGGACTGCCATTTTGGTTTGCTGCTGCTAGCCATTTTACCAGGTGGTTGGTTGAAGGGTGTGTGTTTTTTGTTTGTTTTTGTATTTGTTTGTTCACTGCAGGGTTGTGTTTTTATTTTAATGAATTCCCAGATATCTGGGGTGGCCAATTTTGTAACGGGTCAACTACAAAGAATGCCGGGGTGCCAGTAGAACAAGTCTGACCAAAAAAAATAAATAAATAAATTTAAAACAAGAACAAAACTTTCAATAAGCAAGTCAAACCCACACAAACATCAGAAGAAAAAGAAACAGGACCAGGCAGCTTCGCACAAAAAAAACAAAAAATAAAAAAATCATCAAGCAATCCAACACCACACACCTTGCAAGGTTGATTTTTTCAGAGCATGTGAATATTTTTGTCAATTGCCCTGAGTTAAGTCGAGTAAGTAACAACAAAAAAACAATTTTCAGGAGTTCAGTTCCAGTCCAGTCCTGGTTTGGGAACATTGTTCCAGGTTTTCCCCAACCACCCACGGTCAGTTCAGACATGCGCCAAAACACAAAACAAAAAAATCGCTTTGGGTTTTACACACGGACCCACACAAAATAAAGAGAAAAAAACTCAACATAACCCAGCGTCTTCGTTCGCGGTACCAAAAACCACACATGGAAACAACCAACAAAAACAAATGTACAAGGGTACTCAACGTACCGACGTTAAGAAAAGCTGTCAGTCAGTCAGTTCAGTCGGTCCGGTAGTATCCCCCGGCATCGGCACCTCCGACGCTTGACACCGTGATCCAAGGCAATATATACCAATCCACTCCACGGGACGAACATGCCTTCCAGAAACGCATATCTTAAAACGTGGCCTTAAACACACGCTTACCCACACCATGCACGTTCAGTTCCCGACCCTCGGGACTCTCCTCTTCCTACCTCACCCCCTGGTGACTTGCACCTATTTCCTAAAATACTCTTCCGGAAAAGGCTGGATTGAAACTGCCGCGGGATGGGGTGTGGTTTTTCTTCATTGGAGTAGGCGCTGACTGTGGGTGGATGACGGAGGAACGCCCATGGATGGAGGTGTGTTGGAAATGTGTTGGAGCAATGTGTTTCAGCCTTGCAGCGCTACAACCTCATGGGCATTTTGTGTAATATTTGGAACAGGATAATGGAAAAAAAAAAAAATCAAATCGCCAAACATCCTTGAGAATACATTTTTACAATCCAATATTTAAATTTACAGTATTTACATTTAACATATAAATAGGCTACATATCAACCTCATGTGCATTTGATTAACGGCAGGATAATATGAAAACAAAAGTCAGATATTGCTAAAATCTTACATTGTACAGTGTACATTTACAAACCATTTACAACACTTTAGCCCGTCTCATTCGTTTGGCAAAGCCCACGCAGGGTTTTTTTTGTTCTTCCCACACCCGTGTTGAGGCTGAGCCAGGAATCACCTCTGCACAGACGTATTGTCTTTACTCAGCCGGACCTCTCCCTGTTGCTGGGTTCGGACACACTTACATCCTGTACCTCCCTGTAATCCAAGTACCTTTACGGTCATCACCTAAGCCTTCCAGGCTGCAGAGCAATGGGTTCTTGACAGGCACATATCAGTTTACACTTTACGCAGCTCGTGTGTGCTGGCTCTGACTGAGATGTCTTACAAAACCCTTTCCTTACACTCAATGTGATGGAGTCGATGCGTAGCTTCTTAAAAAACGGTGAGAGGTAGGTTGTCCCAGCCATACATGGGGACGAAGACATTCCCACCTATCACCACAAGCTCTGGGCGAATCACACTCCACTACGGAGGCTGGCGCACAAAACATTCTCCAATTATCGCCAGCAGTCCACCTTTGACTGCCTATATTTGCGTTGAACAGGCCAAACATCTGAATCAGGAGCCAAACTAGTATGCCCGGCTAACATGATGAGAGGGTTTGCTTTGATGCTTGCTCGTATAACTTCCAGAGAAGGTCTACTGAACCAGGCCCTTATTTTTATTTGAACTGTGCACGTTGTCTGCATATAGATGCACGGGCCTCCTTTACCCATAATTGTCCAAGAAATGTCAAGAGACTGATCACACAGTTGGCCCTTGCTGACTACACGTTGCCTCGTCATACGGAGAAAGAATCACCATCTGTGGAAGTCCTTCTGTTACGACACCGAAGACTGCACCACTTACGGGTGTCTTGAAGAAGCTGGGTCCTGCTGCATGGGTCCATGAGTGATAATGTAGCGCTGCGCGAAGTCAAAGCGATGATGTAGTGAACCTGTATAAGAAGGGAAAGTGCACATTGTTTACTCTGTTTTTGTCAACACATTATGCTTCCTGTAAATCAACGGCCGTGAGGGCATAATATTACTGTGTTGTGTACTTTTATAACATCTCTATTTAAGTCAGTGCTCTGTAAGTTGACTTCTACTATTCAACCATGTCCATGCTTTCACAAGGAATGACTAATTTATAAACTGATAACTACTATAAGGGAAAGTAAAAGATTACCTCAAAAATCATGTGATGCATGTGGTGCAGTGTTCCACAGCGCGCCACATCAGCTGGTGTGCCATTCTCAGCTAAAAACTTGGCGGACACTCCTGGACCTTGCAGTTGTAGTATGAGCGTTCTGTTGTGGCCTGCAGCAGATGTTCCTCAGCTTTTGCAAGTGCTGCCGTTTTCTCCCCAAGTCTTGTTTTGAAACCCTCATCAATAAAGCACTGTTCTTCTGACAAGTCCAGCATAGGTCTAAACATTGGTTTCATTGGCAATACATTTGGTACGTACTGCTGCCAGAGACGATATGATGTGCGTTCACTCGCAGCTCGATGACCCACTGGCTTCACAGAGTCACTATACAGTTTTGTATAGTATATCTACTGATGAGGAGGTAGCAGCGTTTAGGTCATCCCTTTTGTATCCTGAATTCTGCCAGGAAGCAGAACAGCATTTTTCTTCTGCATAATTATGGATAAATGTCACAACTCTTTCAATGTCATTTGCTTCCATGCATGCTTCGGCACTTTCCCCTTGTTTCCATGGCGTCCTCGGGGTTACGCCATTTTGTAAGTAGTGCTTGAGCCAGTGCAGCCAGCGATCCTCTAATACGCCCAGTATGTACATGAAAGTGTCACGCAGATTTTCTGTCCTTCTAAAAACTCAAACGATAACGTTTCCGGGTTGCCTGTGATGCCTTTTTTGAATTGACTGTTTCTTGCCCACGGTGTAAATGGCTTCTGATTGAGCTAAAACTATAAGATCCAGTGCAGTGTTGTCCAATTCTAATGTCTCACTCGAAGTGACACCAATTCCTCCTCCTTGAAAGATGAACTACACTGTTTCCCATTGAAATACTTGCGGGTGCAGGAGAATCCCTTTTGTAGTTTGACGTCTGGACTTCCAGCATTAGAGGCGAAGTCTTCATGTTGGATTTGCCTCTTCAGATCACCTATTTTCATCTTCACCTTATTCACTACGATACATTGGTACAATTACTACGCAGCATCACGACAGGCTAACAACTAGTTAAATTCAGTTTAGCTTACTGCTAGTACAGTGGTTAATATTAAACTTACCTCAATTCCATCAGATTCATCCAAGACCGAGTCATGGTCATCCTCACTTCATTGTACAAAATAATCTATTATGAAAGCGGTTATGTCGCAGTTTGAGGCAATTTCTCCTAAATTGATGCATGCAGTCTGTTTAAACACTCGGCTACCTTCTGTTCCTTCGGCGGCCGGCATGTCAGATGGAAAAACTCGACTGTAACCAAACCAAGACTTTGAGAAAAATAACAAGCATAAAAATAGAAAAGAATAGACTGGTTAGCATGAAAAAAGTTCGTCTGTCGAAACAAAGCATTGTTTCCGATGTGTACGCGATAACACAAATCAATCCACAACAGAAGTGGCACCCGGCTAAAGTCGCAAACTTTTCTTCTGCCTCCTCTTAAACTAATGTATCGTAGCAGGCGCATTGATTTCAAGGTCTGTATGCACGTTCTATTGATAGAAAAGAAGTCTTAAACCAAATTACACCAAAATCACCAGTTGTTTATGCACATAAAGTAATCCCAAAGACGATAAAAAAGCAACGCAAAGGAATCAAACTTCCGGAATATTCTAGTGAAAACAAGAGGCGTAAGGTAATAAATAAATCACAAATTATGCTATTATCATGTTAGAATTTAATTTTAAACATTAAATCGAAACCTCAGAACATAATCTGTCATTTACTGCAATAAACCATATGGCATGATATTGACATTTTCCCGATATGCCGACTTTGACGTCATTATTTCATAATTAGATGCAGCGACTTTAGCCGTGTTCTCATGGGCGGGGTCATATGATTAACCAAAAATGTTCTTTTACACATCTCCTACGCGCTTATTCCAATACGTACATGCATATGGGGGTAACGGCGAGCCCGTCGTTACAATGGAAAAAGGAATACCTGTTGAACCTGCAACAGAGACAAAAATGGCACAGATACACAGAAATGCAAAGATCATGATGTGGTGATTGTGCGAGACGATGCTGTTCCAAGAAATTAATGGAAGCGCTAAGGTCACTCAGTGTACCTGACGACGATGATGTGTGGGAGCTACACGATGATCAGTGACCAGCACTAGTGAACAGGGAAACGACTCACAAACCAGTCTTCCTAGAGATGCCATTCACAAGAAGTTACCTGCTTGAAGCTAGTAGTATGTATACTGCCTGCTCATAGTTCCTGTTATATTTCATAATCATGTGAATTCTAGTTTTGTTAAGTTCATTAGAGACACCAGTGATTGGGTGGGAGTGTAGCTGCCGTTAGAGACAGTTACAAGTTTAAGTAAATTTTTTGTACTTTTGGGTTAACAATTGAATAGTCTGCTTTGGGAATATCATATTTTTGTTGTTGGTAATGTATTTTGTATTTGTACATTGTATGTGTCAGTGGTGGAACTAATGTTGTTGTGTTGTAGAAGGGGGGCATTGTTCGGACGCACTGTACGCAGCGAAAGAGTGACGGAGCACTGGCATGCTAAAGAAAAAGATGTTGTGAAGCTGTATAATAATACTACAAAGATTTTTTGAAGTTTACTTTTTACGCCCTTGAGTTGGTCAATTTATGATTTGTTTATTTTGTTTTCTCACGGCATGACGGAGCACAGTGATGTGAAAATAAATGCCCGTGATAAAGGGAGTGTCTTGTGTCGTGATTTTGACGAAGGGAGTAACATTCAGTACACTTAAAAAGTGCCATTTCAAATAGCAAAATGTGTGTAAAGCAGAAAATGTGTTTTAAGTTTTGAAGATTTGAGATGAGGTTTTGCTCCCTGTGTGTCAGTTAAAATATTTGTGCTATCCATGTCATTTCAGTGTGTTAGCAACTGGGACGTAATAAAGACGTCTACATCAGGCGAACTCATCAGTCATTATTTTAGTTAAAAAAAGAAAAGAAAAAAGAAACTGCTGTATACATGCAGTAAAATATAAAAACCTAATCAGATAGCATCAGTTAATCAGATAAAACACTGATGGATAGATCATTATTTTTTGACACATTTTTTGTATTTGAAATCGAAAGATCTGTGTGAAAGATGTGATTTTATTTTTTTTTAATACTACTATTAATATATTGTAGGAGGCCTTGCGGCCATTGTGGGTTATCAGCACAGAATACACGACATCACACAATGATGTTTTCTTATTACTTCTGCAGACACACAATTCCCCACAGACAATAAAGGTTTCTTGTAAGGCTGCCTGACGTCCATCATGTGTAAGTAAGTTTACCATGGTCCATGTGTAGAAGGAGACAAAGATTGACTTGACTTGACTAGATGACTTAATACGGGGCCTGCACAACAGTCTTTGCAGAGATAGTGCACAGAGGCACTGCCTCTGGATCGAGTTGCATAGTCCCCCGAACAACATAAAGCATTATCCACGTGCGCTCAGAGAAATGGCCCGATGAGGTCCATACCAATACGCCAAATGGGACCTCAACGAGGGGTAATGGCGCAAAGGCACATTGGGATAGCTGGTTGGTTAACCAACTGGCATTCAGGGCAAGACGCAAGTTGAAATTTCTGTCTGCTTTAAATGCTATACAGTAGGGGTGCAACAATACACACAATTTATGGTTCGGTTTGGTTCGATACTTTAGTGTCATGGTTCGATAACTGTAGCTTATTGAAATTACCACATTGTTTCAACTCAAAAGTACAGTTTTTAAATAAAATTCAGGGTATACTTAATATGAAAACCAAAGTAGTTCCAAACGCACAGATCTGAAGAATGGTGGAGGATCTTCGATTTCAGCGAGCAGCCACGCTTCAATTTACACAGACCACCACCTCCAAGCAAATGTACTTTGTGAGTTTGGGCTATACAAATAAAATTTGATTTAATTTGATTTGATTTGTCTCAAGATACTGCATCCCCTCCCAGCCACGGAGTCCAGCTCAGTGGCTGAGGAGGGATGCTGAGGAGACTTCCAATGGAGAAGAATCAGTCTTTGTGCTAGAAAAGTAACACATTTTGTCACGTTGAGTTTACTCCAATGAGATTATTGTTATTCCTCCTGCTACACACACAACAGTGTTCCAAAAATTGACTTCCAATAGGTGGACAGCTTAGGACAATGCTAAAATGAGTGAGCTAGAGAAACAGGTGATACTCTGCATCTGTCACAGGTCTGTCACATGGCCAAAGTCACCAGTGTTCAAAGGTAGGAAATATATTATCTATAAAGAGAGCCTTCATGTTGACCACGCCACCCTGCATCCAAATGCCATAAGAGTCATCCATTATGGACAGAGAGAAGAGGTGGCTGGGGTGAACAGGAGTTTTCCCTGATAAAAGACCATACTGGGGCCTCATGTACGAATACTTGCGTGGATTTCCTCCTAAAACTTGCCGTACGCCAGAACCCGGAAACTGTCGTACGCACAAATATATCAGAGGTATCAAATGTGCGTACGCATGGATCCAAGCAGTTTCTTTGTACATCCCAATCAACGTGGAATGAGCGCACGTGCAACCCTCCCTGTCCACGCCCCATTTACATATGCAAATCTATTTAAATAGGCCCTGGACCTGAGATTCACCTCTTTGTCCGATCAGATAACGCGATGAACAAAGGAAAGAAAATAGAACGAATAGAAGCCACCCATCGCGCACCGTGCCAGCCTCCAGCCTGTTCCCAACCATGCTGTTAGTCATAATGAATGAGTTGTGCGTTGAACCAGGCCACCTTGCCGCGATGTTAGTTAGCTGCATTCGCGCATCACACATGATTTGAACATTGATGGAATTAAAATGTTTCCTACTTAGATAAACAGCTCCCGCTGGAATTCCCCTGTTGCCACAGCTGTGGCCGCAGCTCTGCGCACAACTCCAGTAACACTGGCCTTGGTAACCGAAATCGGCTTATGACCCAATTATCATGGTTTGCAAGTAAATCCTTGCGTTCCTTAAATCGCTCACGTTTGCAAGGTCCTCTAACAACGCTAACGCTGCCATTGTTAATACATTTTCTTCTTCATCACATTACTCATGCTTTATATCCACCATATAATTGCAAACACGTGGGTGTGTTAATTGTTCATAAGTGTGTCTCTGATGTGCACATCACCCTGATGACTACTTGTTTTCACATTATTAACAGTTTCTCAGCTTCACCTCTAAGTGTCGCCAAAGGAACAATAGTTGTAGAAACATGAGTACGACAGCTATGAAATTGGCGTGGGGCACGCACATTTCTACGATTGTTTCACGTTTGATACATTTGAACGTGAGCGTGGGAAAGGACGTACACCACTTTTTTGTGCGTACGCAAGCTTTGTACATGAGGCCCCATATTTTCAGAGACTGCATTACAATGGGATTGTTCCTAACATACTGTAATGATAGAGGCATTGGCGAAAACAAAAGGGCAGTCAAAGATGTTAGATAGCATGAGTCGTGTTCCATTTGTACCCAAATTGGGTTTTCTGCCTGCTTGTCAGAATGGGACCAAAAGGAGAGAGCATGAAGATTACACGGCCAGTAATAAAGTTGGAAAGTACCATTCCCCCACCCGGCTTTGACCTCTGCAAATATGCTTTCCTAATTCTAGGTCTCTTCTTATTCCAAATAAAAAAGTATTTTATCAATCGATGTAAAGAAGGATTTTCGTATTAGTATAGGAATAGTTTGGAATAGAAACAAAAATTTTGGAAGAATATTCATTTTTACTGCATTGATTCTACCTGCCAAAGTGATAGGGAGATGGGATCACCTCCCAAGGTCACAAACAGAACACTCAAATAGTGGTTTAAAATTTGCATTGAACAAGCTGTTAATATCTTGTGTTACTACCACTCCCAAGTATTTCACTAAATTTGTTATTTTAAAAGGAAAATTTGAGTATGAAAGGCTTTGGGCAGTTTTGTTGATTGGGAACAGTTTGCTCTTTGACAAGTTCAACTTATAACCTGAGACCTCACCATACTTCTTCAGAGCAGAATTTACAGTGGGTACGGAAAGTATTCAGACCCCTTTAAATTTTTCACTCTTTGTTTCATTGCAGCCATTTACTAAAATCAAAAAAGTTCAATTTATTTCTCATTAATGTACACTCAGCACCCCATCTTGACAGAAAAAAAACAGAAATGTAGAAAGTTTTGCAAATTTATTAAAAAAGAAAAACTGAAATATCACATGGTCATAAGTATTCAGACCCTTTGCTGTGACACTCATATTTAACTCACATGCTGTCCATTTCTTCTGATCCTCCTTGAGATATTTCTACTCCTTCATTGGAGTCCAGCTGTGTTTAATTAAACTGATAGGACTTGATTAGGAAAGGCACACACCTGTCTATATAAGACCTTACAGCTCACAGTGCATGTCAGAGCAAATGAGTCATGAGGTCGAAGGAACTGCCCAAGGAGCTCAGAGACAGAATTGTGGCAAGGCACAGATCTGGCCACGGTTACAAAAGAATTTCTGCAGCACTCAAGGTTCCTAAGAGCACAGTGGCCTCCATAATCCTTAAATAGAAGAAGTTTGGGATGACCAGAACTCTTCCTAGACCTGGCCGTCCAGCCAAACTCAGCAATCGTTGGAGAAGAGCCTTGCTGAGAGAGGTAAAGAAGAACCCAAAGATCACTGTGGCTGAGCTCCAGAGATGCAGTAGGGAGATGGGAGAAAGTTCCACAAAGTCAACTATCACTGCAGCCCTCCACCAGTCAGGGCTTTATGGCAGAGTGGCCCGACGGAAGCCTCTCCTCAGTGCAAGACATATGAAAGCCCGCATAGAGTTTGCCAAAAAACACATGAAGGACTCCCAGACTATGAGAAATAAGATTCTATGGTCTGATGAGACGAAGATTGAACTTTTTGGCATTAATTCTAAGCGGTATGTGTGGAGAAAACCAGGCACTGCTCATCACCTGCCCAATACAATCCCAACAGTGAAACATGGTGGTGGCAGCATCATGCTATGGGGGTGTTTTTCAGCTGCAGGGACAGGACGACTGGTTGCAATTGAAGGAAAGATGAATGCGGCCAAGTACAGAGATATCCTGGAAGAAAACCTCTTCTAGAGTGCTCAGGACCTCAGACTGGGCCGGCGGTTCACCTTCCAACAAGACAATGACCCTAAGCACACAGCTAAAATAACAAAGGAGTGGCTTCGGAACAACACTGTGACCCTTCTTGACTGGCCCAGCCAGAGCCCTGACCTAAATCCAATTGAGCATCTCTGGAGAGACCTGAAAATGGCTGTCCACCAACGTTCACCATCCAACCTGACGGAACTGGAGAGGATCTGCAAGGAAGAATGGCAGAGGATCCCCAAATGCAGGTGTGAAAAACTTGTTGCATCATTCCCAAGAAGACTCATGGCTGTACTAGCTCAGAAGGGTGCTTCTACTCAATACTAAGCAAAGGGTCTGAATACTTATGACCATGTGATATTTCAGTTTTTCTTTTTTAATAAATTAGCAAAAATTTCTACATTTCTTTTTTTTTTTCTGTCAAGATGGGGTGCTGAGTGTACATACATAAAATGAACTTTTTGGATTTTAGTAAATGGCTGCAATGAAACAGAGTGAAAAATTTAAAAGGGGTCTGAATACTTTCCGTACCCACTGTATATTGGGGATGGATTCATAGGGATTTATTACATATAAAAACAGGTCATCCACATATAAAGAGACTCTGTTTTCTACCCTTCCTCTGTAGATTCCCTCATAGCCCCAGAGGGAGCGTAGAGCAATAGCCAGGGGCTGAATAGCAAGGACAAAAAAGAGTAGGGAAAGAGGGCATCCCTGCCTTGTTCCCTGTTGCAGGGGGAAATAGGGAGATCTAAAGGAATTGGTCAGTATGGAGGCCAGAGGGGACTGATAAAGCAGCTTGATCCAGGTTATAAAATTATCACCAAGTTCAAACTTTTCAAGAACTGCAAAAAGGAAATCCCACTCAACTCGGTCGAAGGCAGGAGCCAAACCAGGAGAATATAAGATGTTGCAGAGCCTACGCAGGTTGGAAAATAAAAAACCTTTTTTAACAAACCCAGTTTGATCCTGTGATATGATTGATTGCAAACTTTTTCCATCGTGTGGCAAGCATCTTGGCTAACAATTTTGTATCCACGTTTAACTGACTAATTGGTCGATATGAACCTGGTTCTCTAGGGTCTCCACCTTCCTTTAACAAAACTGATATAGAAGCCTGATAAAGGTAGGAGGGAGAGTTCTGGCGGCAAAGGCTTCATTGAAAGTGTCAAGCAGTACAGGAGAGATTAATGTAGAGAAAGCTTTAAAGAACTCGGCCAACCCATCTGTGTCAGGCTGGAACTCAAAACAGGACTCAGATGCTGAGTGAGCAGATTTATTTTGAGACAACAAAAACCTCTCGACGGAGTGATGCTACAAAACAGGCTATGAAAAACTGATCCAAAACTAAGGAAAACAAAAAACACTCCAAAAGGAGGAAAAACTGTAAACTGGTTATAAAAAATTTATCAAAATCACTCACAAGGAGGAAAATCAACGGCTGCAAAACATTAACCGAAATCTCTCCAAGGGAGGCTGAAAAAACAGCTAAACTAAGCACTATGAAACAAAAGCTAGACTAACAAAATTACAGTGGTCCCTCGTTTATTGTGGGGGATACGTTCTAAAAATAACCCGTAATAAACGAAATCCGCGAAGTAAGATTTACAATTATTATACATGTTTTAAGGCCGTAAAACCACACACACTTTTATACACCTTTTTACACGCATTTTGTACAGTACTCCCTTAGTTAATCAGGACGCAGAACACATGTGTGGTTCTCCCTTAGCCAATTTAGGACGCATAACACAATGCGCGTTCATACTGTACAGTACGCTGTAAAAAAAAAAGCATGCAAAATTACATTTAAAAAATCCGCGAAACAGCGAGTCTGCGAAAAGTGAACCGCGATATAGCGAGGGACGACTGTACAACACAAAATCACTCTTTCGAGGAGGAAACAAAGGGACAGGACAAAGGGAGACGCAGACAAGATATACACAGGGTAATGGGGAACAGGTGGAAACAATCAGGGCAGGGAAGACAATCAGACAGGGCAGGTACATTTCAAAATAAAACAGAAAATGACGAGACAGAACAAAAACCCAGCTTGACTTCACCGCAGTGTGACAATCTGGGCCTGGAGTATTAGAGCTTTGCATAGTTTTTTTGCATGTGTTAAGTCCTGGAGCAAAAGAGGCTCAGCAAGACTTGTCTTGTCGCTTGCTTCTATTGTAGGACTTTGTAATTTAGAAATTCAGCTATTAATGCAGGGTCACCTTTGGACTCAGAGGTATAGAGATTTGTATAAAAAGACTTAAATCCACTGTTGATTTTCTATTGATCAGTAAGAATTTCACGACTGGCTGTACGAATTTTTGCTATAAGTCTCAACGAGGCTGCTTGACAAATTTGGTGAGCGAGTAGGCCTTTTCCCCTTGCTCATACAATCTGTGTCTGGTCTGAAGTAATAGCTTAGCTGTTTCATCGGTGGAAAGGAGATCAAAATCTGACTGAAGAGAGATCCTCTTATTGTATAGGTCTGGAGAAGGAGTTATTGAAATCTGGCGGTCGATTTCCAGTATTTCATCTGTAATCTCAGACAGGCATTTTAGATGTGAGTGATGAGTAGATTTAGCATAAGAAATTACTTGCCCTCGAATATAGGTTTTAAGAGCCTCCCAAAGTGTTCCTTTTGAAACGTCTCCATTATCATTAATAGAAACAAATTGCTCTATCTGGGTGGAATTTAACAAATGCACTGATAACAACAAATTATTAAATCGCCAAGAAGCAGCCGTTGATTTATGCTGAAATCACAGTCCTAACACATGTGGGGCATGATCCGAAATAACAATAGCTTCATATTCAGTGTTTCACTTGTAGCAAAAGTTTTTGGTCTAAAAGAAAGTAATCAATCCGCAAATACGATTGGTGAACCGGGGAGAAAAAAGAAAAGTGATGAGTAGATGAATTTTTAAAACGCCACGGATCCACCATCCCATAATCTTTTAGAAAAGACTCTATACACCTTGCTGATCTAGAAAGTGGCTGAGAGGTTTTGGAAGATCTGTCCAGCTTTGGGGTTAAAACACAACTGAAATTTCCGCTCATAATTACACAGTGAGAATTTTTTTTTTTTTTTTTTTGAGAATTGACAACCATAAAGATGAGAGAAATTGATCATCATCGAAGTTGGGAGCATATATACAGATTAGAATGAGTGGAACATTGTACAGCTTTCCCTCCATCATTACATACCTACCCTGACTATCAGAAAAACATAGAGAACAAATAAAAGGAATATGCTTGCTAATTAAAATTGCTGTTTCGCTGGATTTAAACTGGAAGAGGGAGTGGTACAGTATAAACATTAAACTAGTTCAGTTCAGTCTTGTGACTAAGATATCTGCTGAAAATATTTTTTTCAAGGACAGGTTTGGCTCCTCAGTCTGTGAACTTCACATTTATTTATACTCTTTTGATGTTTGTTTTAATGTTATCCTTATACACCTTCTTTTGGCCTCCTGGGGCACATTTTCTCTCTTCAGTTGTGGGGGTAGAGAACTTGTTACAGCAGATGTTTATTCTACAGCAGATGTTTATCTGATAGTGCTGTAGCCAAATTTAAGGAAGTGATTCCTTCAGCATTGAATCAAATGCCATGTCTAACTGTAACAGAGGACTTGTCTGCTTCCTTTAGCCACCCACAAATAGACCATCTTGTTGATAGTATTACAGGCTCATTACGGACAACTCTAGACTCTATTGCACCTCTGAAAAAGAAGATAATTAAACAAAGAAGGCTAGCACCATGGTATAGCCAGCAGACTCGTAAATTAAAGCAAGAGGCACGTAAATCTGAACGCAAATGGCGTGCCACTAAACTGGAAGAATCTCATCTAGTCTGGCAAGATAATCTCAAAACATACAGGAAGGCTCTCTGTAATGCCAGAGCAGCCTATTACTCTTCTTTAATTGAGGAGAATAAGAACAACCCCAGGTTTCTCTTCAGCACTGTAGCCAGGCTAACAGAGAATCACAGCTCTACTGAACCATCTATTCCTTTAGGTCTAAGTAGCAATGACTTCATGAGCTTCTTTAATGATAAGATTATAACTATTAGAGACAAAATCCATCACCTCTTGCCCTCAACAGGCATTGATCTGCATTCTGATACAGCAAGTTTTGAAACAGCTGTAAAACCTGATATGTATTTAGACTGTTTTTCCCCCATCGACCTTCATCAAATAACTTTAATCATTTCTGCAGCTAAGCCGTCATCCTGTCTCTTAGACTCCATCCCAACCAGGTTGCTCAAGGATGTTTTACCTGTAGTTAGTAATTCGTTATTGGATATGATTAATCTGTCTTTATTATCAGGATATGTACCACAGTCCTTTAAGGTAGCTGTAATTAAACCTCTTCTTAAAAAGCCCACTCTAGACCCAGAGGTCTTAGCCAACTACAGACCGATATCAAACCTTCCCTTTCTGTCTAAGATACTTGAGAAAGCTGTAGCTAATCAGCTGTGTGACTTTCTCCATAACAATAGTCTATTTGAGGATTTTCAGTCAGGATTTAGAGTGCATCATAGCACAGAGACCGCATTAGTCAAAGTTACAAATGACCTCCTAATGGCATCAGACAAAGGACTCATCTCTGTACTTGTCCTGTTAGATCTTAGTGCTGCATTTGACACCATTGACCATCAAATTCTTTTACAGAGACTGGAACATCGAATTGGCATCAAAGGAACCGCCCTAAGCTGGTTTAAATCGTACTTTTTAGATCGATCTCAGTTTGTTCACGTCAATGATGAATCCTCCATGCAGACCAAAGTTTGTCATGGAGTCCCACAAGGTTCTGTACTTGGACCACTTCTATTCAGTTTATATATGCTTCCTTTAGGGAACATTATTAGGAATCACTCTATCAATTTTCATTGTTATGCTGACGACACCCAATTATATTTATCGATCAAGCCTGATGCAACCAATCAGTTAACTAAACTCCAAGCATGCCTTAAGGATATAAAAAGTTGGATGACCTACAATTTTTTGATGTTAAATTCAGACAAAACTGAAGTTCTTGTAATTGGACCCAAACACCTCAGAAACTCTCTTTCTAGAGACTTAGTTACTTTAGATGGGATCACCCTGGCCTCCAGCTCCACTGTAAAGAATCTTGGAGTTGTTTTTGATCAGGATTTGTCCTTTAACGTCCACATAAAACAAATTTCGAGGACTGCATTCTTCCACTTACGTAACATCGCTAAAATCAGACGCATTGTCTCTCAGGCGGATGCAGAAAAACTAGTCCACGCATTTGTTACTTCAAGGCTGGACTATTGTAACTCTTTGTTATCAGGCTGCTCTAATAAGTCTCTTAGGACTTTGCAGTTAATTCAGAATGCTGCTGCACGTGTTCTGACAGGAACCAAGATCAGAGATCACATCTCTCCCATTTTGGCTTCCTTGCATTGGCTACCTATTAAATCTAGAATAGAATTTAAAATTCTTCTCCTTACTTACAAAGCTCTTCATGGTCAGGCACCATCTTATCTAAAAGAGCTCATAATACCTTATTACCCCTCTAGAACACTGCGCTCTCAGGACGCTGGGTTCCTTGTGGTTCCTATAGTTTCCAAAAGTAGATTGGGAGCCAGAGCTTTCAGCTATCAGGCTCCTCTTCTGTGGAACAAACTACCTTTCTGGGTTCGGGAGGCAGACACGGTCAACACCTTTAAGAATAGACTTAAGACTTTCCTTTTTGATAAAGCCTATAGTTAGGGCTGGCTCAGGTCATCCCTTAGTTATGCTGCCATAGGATTACACTGCCGGGGGACCCCACCGAGGGTTATGCCAGCCAGGCACGGTATTGGTTGAAGATGCACACATCTCCCTTACCGAAAACTCTCTCTCTCTCTCTCTCTCTCTCTCTCTCTCTCTCTCTCTCTCTCTCTCTCTATCTCTATCTCTATCTCTATCTCTCTCTCTCTCTCTCTCTCTCTCTCTCTCTCTCTCTCTCTCTCTCTCTCTCTCTCTCTCTCTCTCTATATATATATATATATATATCCATCTCTCTCTATATATATCTCTCTATATTTCTCTATATCTCACTCTCTCTATATATATATATCTATATCTCTATATCTCTCCATATCTCTCCATATCTCTCCATCTGTGGACATGTCTCATTAATGCATGTTACTAACCAAACTTCCCCGGAGTTTCTGTGCTCTGTCGTCCAGCAGGTTCTCGTGGATCGTGGCTGCTGCTGTGATCCTGCATGACGCCCACTACATATATTATTACTGTCATTATTACTACCATATCTATTACTGTAATCATTTTTATCATTCATTATAATTCATTGTCATTTTATCAGTCATTGTACAATATGTTTGTGTTGATTTGTCCTGTACACGTGACATCCATTGCACGTCTGTCCGTCCTGGGAGAGGGATCCCTCCTCTGTGGCTCTTCCTGAGGTTTCTTCCACATTTTTCCCTGTTAAAAGGGTTTTTGTGGGCAAGTTTTTCCTCACTCGAACCGAGGGTCTAAGGACAGAGGGTGTCACTCCCTGTACAGATTGTAAAGCCCTCTGAGGCAAATGTACTTTGTGACTTTGGGCTATACAAATAAAATTGATTGATTGAAATTGATTGATTGTTTTGGAAGTCAGGTGTGTGGATAAGTTGACCAGTCCATCTGAGCTGGTGTGGCGCGATGGTCGCAGTGATGGTCAGGTTATCAGGCTCCTCCAGGACGCTGGTGTTGGTGTGTCGATCCTCCCAACTGATTTTGAGGATTTTTCTGAGACATCTCTGATGACATGTGTCTAGTGCTTTTAATTGCCTGTTGTATATGGTCTGGGCCTCTTATCCATACAGAAGAGAGGGTAGCATTACAGCTTTGTAGACCAGGTTTTTGGTCTTCACCAGAAGTTCCCAGTTCTCAAAGACTCTTTTCCTTAGCCTTGAAAAAAGCTCCACTGGCACATCCGAAGTGGTCTGTCTGTCTCTCTCTCTTCTTGATCTTGAGCTGATTGGTGCATGGGGCTCTGATTAGTGCAACTCAGTACACCTGGCCAGTGTCACGTGGGGTGGTGATTAAAGCCCTGCCTCTCTCATTTGGTCTCTCTCGCTCCATGAGGACAGCAGCACACCTTGGCGTTATTATTTCGTTATGTTTTGCATCTTGCAGCACATTTATCCTTTATCCTTTAGACTAGAATATGTTGACAATAATACCTCCATGGCTAAAGACATTCTCTTTGGCTAATTCTGGGCGTGTAGTATTTGTGGTGTTATCTTGAGGTTTAAAGTCTATCCACCAGGATGAGTTTGGCAGAATGCGAGACCGACTCAGGCACTTCTGATGAACTTTGAGAGTGTCTCTAATTCTCCTTGATCAAGCGTCAATAAATAATACAGCATAAGACATCAAAGGTTCCTGAACACTTTCTTCCTTCCTGACCTCACCATTGACCTTTGACTTCAGCAATTTCTCCACAACAATTTACAACATCACTACACTACTGCCACTGATTGCCACATCCCACAGTTGTTCTTTTGTTGCAATTTAGTTTTTGGATTATTGAAATAAATTAAGTATCTTTGGTATTATTTATCAAAACTGTGTGCTTCCTCCATTTTGATACGGCCTTTGAGCCAGATATTGTAAGTGGTCCATATTTTCCAGTCTGGTGTTGTCAATCGAGATGTTTGGGGGCAGGACAGGAATACTGTTTGGTGGTGACTGATGGAGGATTTCAATCTTTCTTATGTTGATAGCTAGACCAAGCTGTTAGTATGCTTTTACAAAGGTAACCGTTCGCATACTGCAGCTCCATCATAGATATGGTGGTGGTTTGACCTTTAGTCCTGAAATGGTTGAGGTTAAAAAGTTGCCTGTCGCTTTTTCACATAATTTTGAATCCCCGGGGTAGATATATGACTACTATGTCAAGGGTTAAAGGGTTCTGTTTCATCTCCACTGCCTGAGAACTGCAGTTGACATATTGGTAAGTTAGGTAAGTACATTTATTGCCCCCAGTGAATGTATCCAACTGACTTTGGTGATCCCCTGACATTTCTTGTAATGCAACCTGCAGTTTGACATTTTTATATTTTAGTAGCATTTCTCAACAACTGTCAGCTGAAGTTTCATTAAATTTGGTAAACAAATATACAGTATGCTCCTTTCAAAATGATTTAATTTGTCAAACATTTTGGTTCATGACCACATACCTGCATCAGTAATGACAGTCATCAGCCTCTGCTGTGTTATGTGTTAACAGGATACAACCTGGCTTCCCTATAAAGTTTCAACATCAACAAAATGTGATGATGTGCAAAACACTGAAACCCCATGTTTAATTTCAAATGATACAAAGATAACTTATCAAATAACTGAGACTAAAGATGATATCATTTGAAATCTGATCCGCTTTGTATGTATAGTGCTTCTGCAACAGTGACTTCATATTTACAGTCGTGGTCAAAAGTTTACATACACCTGTAAAGAACATAATGTATGTAAACGTTTGACCATGACTGTACCTTATATGATGCTGTTTATTTTCCTAAATAACAGAAGTTTATTGAGACCAGCATGTACAGTTGATCATTAACTTTATTAAATATTATTTGTTACTACTTCTGCTTGATTAATCAATCAGAATCAATCAGTCATAAAATAGTGAAAGATGGTGGTTATACAACTGTCAAGATGCACTGAAATCTTTATTTAGTTTAACTTGTAAAACACTAATTTCAGTTTTTTTCACATATAACAAAGAAAAGCATCATATCAACACAATTGAGACAGTGGAACCAGATAACGTGTTGCATATTTTCTTGAAAAATTGCTAAAATACTTAATCAATTATCAGAATAGTTGGCAACAAATTTTCTTTTTTAAATCAGATATAAACAAAGCATCTTTGTCTAAAATAATTGTTATCTTAAGCAGTGTACACTATCAACATTTCATAACACACTGAAATCCCAAGATTGCACAGATACAAGAGTTCTAAAAACAATTATGTTGTAACACTCTACACTACTGTGTCATTATAGCAGTGATAAAGAGTTCACCTTTTGGGACAATGTTGTCTTGCTAATTCTATTTATTTTGCAAAGTTTCTTGATAGATTTCAGCACGTCTTCTGTTTTCAAAGAGTATATGATAGGATTGAGTAAAGCTGGTACTGTGTATGTTAAAGAGGTGTTTACAATCCTGCCGATATGATTGATAGAGGAGGCTGCTGTTGCTATCTTGGTACCCAGTATTGGTAAAAAGAAAATAGCCACAAGAATCAGGTGTGAAGTACAAGTTTTCAATGCTTTGACTCGTTCCTTTCTTGAAGCAGTCCTGCTCAGTGCTATGGAAATGCAAACATATGTCAATGCTATCAATACAAGAGGAAGACAGGTTACTATAATAAAAGAAACATATCCAACTATTCTATTTAAGGTCGTGTCATTACAGGCCAGGCGATGTACTGGTCCATGGTCACAGAAAAAGCTGTTTATCACCAAAGATCCACAGAAGGACAGACGATCAATAAGCCAAACAGAAAATGCTGCTAGACTAAATATAAAAACCCACACAGATAGAAGCATTGCAACAATAGCTGGTGTAGTCACAATACTATGGTACTTTAAGGGGAAGCAAATTGCTATAAATCTATCATATGACATTATGGCAAGTACCCAGGATTGCATACCTGTATATAATAGAACAAAGGACATATAACTTAAGCAAGCCTCATAGACAACGTATCTTCTGTCAAACAAAAATGTGTCTAAGAGTTTTGGGATGAGAGCAGTGCTGCCACACAAATCTGTCAGAGCCAGGTTAAACACTATCATGTATTTAGGAGTGTGAAGAGTCCTGACCAGGTAAATGACAGACAGAAGGAGGCCATTCCCAAAAACAGTCATGATGTAAACAAAAAACAGAAACACACAGTAAAACGTCCCATGAGGGATGCTGGAAAATTCAATGAGATAGAATTTTGCTGGTCGAACAAATGTGGCATTAAATGTGGTAGCAGCTTTCTCTTCTGGGCTCATCACAAATATGAATGTTTGAAAATGTAAATTATTTGAGGAAAGTTGATGAAATCAAATTCACCTCAGAATCAAGTGTGCAGTTTGCTGAACTGTGCAAGACCTTTATACTTTTCTTCTGTCACAGACATGGTCATGAATTAGATATTGATATGCTTCATTATGTAATCGTCTCATAGTGTCATGGGATGAGCTGATGCAACCAACAGTAAAATTATTGTCGTCAAGGCATCATTACACAAGGGTTTTTGAACAGAACAAATACAAAGGTAAGTAATAAGGTTTTACAAGATACATTTGAATTTTTATTTTTTTATATAAAAGAGAAAATATGTTTCTATTCTCATCTATTTACACACATAATACATAACCCCACTGTAATACTTACATGAAACTTATTTCACAATACAAAATAAGAAAAATGAACTATCATTACCATTATAGCACGGAGGAGAGTCTTCATCAGTAATCATGGTGGTCATTCAGCAGTCACCAGTTAATCACAAACTATCCAGTCCATAGTAAAGAAAAAAAATAGAATGTCAAAGAATTACAGGCCTATATCTAAACTCGCACTTTTGTCTAAAATTTTAGAGGAGGTTGTTCTCAGTGCTGCATTAGAAAGTGTTAGCCTGGATTTCAGAAAAAGCACTCTAAAACTGCTTTTCTACAGGTGCAGGTGATTGTTTTATCTTCATACCTTTTGATTGAAGCTCTGTGCTTGCCCAGTACACTTGATCACAAGGTTACATGACTGAGATGGCATATCAGGCATAGTATTAGACTGTTTTTTGTCATATCTCACTGACAGAATTGTTACTGTCTTACTTTGTGTCTGATTCCTCTCCACTTGCTCCAGATGTGTGGTGTCCCTCAGGGCTCATTCTTGGGGCATCTGTTATTTTCTTTATATTTTCTCCCATTGGGACAGATCATAAAAAGAATAACTCAATATTGCTTATCAAATATTTGCCAATAATATCCAATCCTGCTGCTCAATTAAACCTTGCTCGAGAAAAAGCAACAAGCTTATTATATAGCACTCTTCTCCTAGGTCAAATAGATGGTCTCATGACCCCTATACTTAGAACTCTTCACTGGTTCGCTGTTGTGTGTTATAGTCTGCAGACAAATTGCTGCTGCACATGTCCTCACTAAGTGAAATAGACAGTCTCACAAATACTCCTATACTTAGAACTTTTCACTGGTTCCCTGTTGTGTGCAGAATGAATGAAAACTGGCATATAAATAAATCTGGCTTACTTTTAGTACTTAAGACATAATTAGTAAATTATTATTAGTAAAGACAATTGTTCTATTGTAATACTCTTGGACGATTGAATACACCAGTGATCAAGAGTGCTTTTTGTGTTAAGTAAATACATTCATGGCCCCAAGTAGATGTAGCCAACTGACTTGTTAGCAAGGCACCACCCCATTTCCAAATAAGTTGGCATGCTGTCTGTTCAATAAACTATGTGGCTGTGGCCGAAGCACTGTTCACACAAAACTACAAGACTTGTGAACAGTCTTGTGTAACAGTGCTTCAGCCACAGCCACATAGTTTATTGAAGCATTTAAGTACTATGATTTAAGTTGATGTAACTTTTATTGATTATTGTGATTATTTTCTTGATTGATGTTTTGAAGATATGCCAGATGATAGTGAAAGATAACTCTTACACAGCAGCCTGTCAAGATGCATTCACATCAAGACAAGCCATGGGCCCCTCACAAAGTGTGCAAGCAGCCTGTCGAGATGAATTCACATTTTTGATTTATTCAACCAGTCAAACACCCATTTCACTTTATTATTACATATAACAAAGAAAAGCACCATCACAACTGAGAGCACTTTAGCTTGAAAAATAACACAATAACACAATTCATTGATTATTGGAATAGTTGGCAGTGGATTGCACACACATAAGGATCAAACACTCCTCAGGAGAACATGTGGGAGATTACGTTAACAGGAAATCCTTCCACAGCATCAATGCTCAGGTAAGAGTGATTTGTGGTTATTATGACCTACATAAATTAATTCTGTGCATTTAATGACCTTAATAGGTTACAACTTAACATTTTAGATGATCTGTGATGCTGACTGTGTGATGCCCACTAAAGTGTTATCACATTTGTTGTAGTTTCTGTGGTTTCATAATTAATGTTTTGAATATTCGTTCAGGGGTAATCAACCTGTTTCCACCACCATATGCACGTAAATATTTTATATAGATGTCAGGAGTAATTATGGGGTCGCCAGTAGGGGGCAGTGAGGCGCTTATTGTGCTCCGGGGGGCTTTACGTAAGTTTGGTCCGCTTTGCAGCTTTCCCTCTTTCTGCTGAGCGAGATGAAAAACGGACGCAGAGTTTGCTCTGTCTCACTTATTTCTGTTTCCAGGTTGGTGGAATAGTAAATTAAGCTAAGTAACTGAAGTGTAATATGTTGACATGTTGCTGAATGTTTTAATGTCCGCTAATAAGATATATATATGGTAAATATGTGGACATATAGGCTATGTACATGTCGCAGTAGCCGCATTTTTGCGCCTGATAGCGTCACCTGTTGCTACCAAAGTCACGTCAGACAGTTTTATTTATAGCTCCCTGAACATTTTCGTAAAGTCTAATGGTTTTGAAATGTATGATACTGTGTAAACTGTGAAAAGCTAATGTTAAACAAAATGTACTGTTAAACGGTTAAAAGCTAATGTTAAAAGCAAATTTCATATATTTTAAAAGTGGTTAAAAACAAGTTAAAAATCTGTCAGCTCATGCATTTTGGAAGAGTAAAATGATTTTAGTTAAAAATGGAAAATGCATTTAAAAACCATACATAAGTACTAACATAAGCTATGTTTCATTTTAAGTTAAAAAGAGACAACTTGCAGAGTAACAGTGGTTATTGTCATTTTGATTTATTTGATCATACAAAACTTAACTCAGCATTTGCTAAAAGATGGGAAAAGATTGTATTGATGTATTGTATTGTATTTTATTGTATTTTATTTTGAAGTCGTGTTTATGTCATAGAGAACATTGAGTGTTCATGACAGAGGAGGATTTAACTTGTAAATGTTTTAATTAATCCTCTCTCCTCTTTCCGCTAAGCGAGATGAAAAACGGACACAGAGTTTACCCTTTCTCACTTCTTAATCCTGTCCAGAGAGAGCATATAAGCTGTTTACAGGGTGCCAGCCAGTCCCTGTAACAACTGCCTTGTCAGCAATTTAGAGGCACAGTGGGCTGGCTCAGTGCATGACTCCAGAGTCTTTCGGGCTAGTCCAATTTACGAGTGACTTTCACAAGGTAAGCCAAACATTTTATGTGTACTGTAAGCACCTTGGACATCATGAGTGTGTAACTCTGCAGGATTCTGCAGGACTCTGCCCTTTATTTGAATAGAGTGCCAGCTCCTTATCTATTCAACTCATTTGTTCACCGTTATCTACTTTAAAGTCACTTACCGTCACTTACCAGCCTGCAAAATGTTCTCATATTTAATTTTAACTTGCTGCCAGGTCCTTTTATGGCCAGACAAGTTTGTTCTTTATGAATGATAGAAAGATGAAAGATGAAAGAAATAGATGAAAACATAACATGAGAAAAATAGATTAAATGACACACATTATGGATAATTGTTTGCACTTAATCATACTTTACATTTCCTGAGTAACATGCACCTCTACTTGCCACTTTTAAAGTAAAGTGTACAACAGTTCGGGCGGTCGGTAGCGTAGTGGGTTAAGCGGCCACCCCGTATGTGGAGGCTACAGTCCTCGCTGCGGCTGGCCCTGGTTCGAATCCTGCATCGGACGGCCATTTACTGTCTGTCTCTCCCCCTCTCTCTGCTTTCTGTCTATCTTCAGCTGTCCTATCATAAAAGGCCAAAAAAAATCGTCTTTAAAAAAAAAAAAGTTCAACAGTTGATAGTGGACTTGAAAAGTAACTCCTTTAGTCCTTTTTAATTGTAGCCTAATTATGACAGTTCCAGTGGAGCACTGTTTATTAATTGTACAGTTTTAGTCTACTTACACATTAAGCTGGTCCTCTATTGTGCTCATTATACCCTTTTGAAGGTTCAGTATCTTTAATTTGGTGATATGTTTTGTAATTTAAACTGCAGTACCACTTTTTTTTTAATACATGTTATTCCTATACATGTAAGCAGTGTAGTGTCACAACAATTCATGACAAAATGAAATTCAGGATTTTAAATTAAAACAATCATGCTGTAACACTCTACACTTTATGTGTCATTATAGCAGTGATAAAGAGTTCACTTTTTTGGACAATGTTGTGTTGCTAATCCTATTTATTTTGCAATGTTTCTTAATAGATTTCAGCACTTCTGTCTTTAAAGAGTATATGATAGGATTGAGTAAAGCTGGTATCGTATGTGTCAAAGAAGAGTTTATCATTCTGGCATTAGAATGTATAGACGAGATAACTGCTGATATGTTTGTGCCGACTATTGGTAAAAACAAAATAGCCACAAGAATCAGGTGTGAAGAACGTGTTTTCAACGCTTTGACTCGTTCCTTTCCTGAAGCAGTCCTGCTCAGTGCATTGGAAATACAAATATAAGTGAATGCTGTCAATGCAAGCAGAAGACAGAGGATCATAATAAAACCAGCATATGCAATCATGGTATTTAAAGATGTGTCATTACAGGCCAAATTAAATACTGGTGCATGATCACCGTAAAAGCTGTTTATCACCAAAGTTCTGCAGAAGAAGAGACGATCAATAAAAACCACTGATAATGCTATTAGACAGAATACAAAAAACCACACAGACAGAAGCATTGCAACAATAGCTGGTGTAGTCACAATACTATGGCACTTTAAAGGGAAGCAAATTGCTATAAATCTGTCATATGTGTTACAAGAATTTTTAAAGAAGAACCCTTGAATAAGGAAGACTGGATTTAAAGTATCAAAGTTTAAGTTGAATTTATTATTCTTGTACAAGAAGGAGCGTTTAACAGTGCAACACACAAAAGGGGTTACAGAGAAAAGGCTCCCTGAGGAGCTCTAACACTTACTTCCTCCTAGGTCAAATAGATGGTCTCTACTACTACTCTACTTAGAACTTTTCACTGATTCTCTGTTGTGTGCAGAATCCATTTGAAAACTGGTATATAAATAAATCTGGCTTACTTTTAGTACTTAAGACATAATTAGTAAAAGGTTACTAAAGACAATTGTTCTATTGTAACACTCTTGGACGATTGAATGTACCAGTGATCAAGAGTGCTTTTTGTGTTAAATAAGTACATTCATGACAGTGCTTCAGCCACAGCCACATAGTTTATTGAAGCATTTAAGTACTGTCATTTAGGTGGATGTAACTTTTATTGATTATTCTGATTATTTTCTTGATTGATCAATCAAATGTGTTGAAGATATGCCAGATGATAGTAAACCCTAACCTAAGAACCCTTGAATAAGGAAGACTGGATTTAAAGTATCAAAGTTTAAGTTGAATTTATTATTCTTGTACAAGAAGGAGCGTTTAACAGTGCAACACACAAAAGGGGTTACAGAGAAAAGGCTCCCTGAGGAGCTCTAACACTTACTTCCTCCTAGGTCAAATAGATGGTCTCTACTACTACTCTACTTAGAACTTTTCACTGATTCTCTGTTGTGTGCAGAATCCATTTGAAAACTGGTATATAAATAAATCTGGCTTACTTTTAGTACTTAAGACATAATTAAGACAATTGTTCTATTGTAACACTCTTGGACGATTGAATGTACCAGTGATCAAGAGTGCTTTTTGTGTTAAATAAGTACATTCATGACAGTGCTTCAGCCACAGCCACATAGTTTATTGAAGCATTTAAGTACTGTCATTTAAGTGGATGTAACTTTTATTGATTATTCTGATTATTTTCTTGATTGATCAATCAAATGTGTTGAAGATATGCCAGATGATAGTAAACCCTAACCTAAGAACCCTTGAATAAGGAAGACTGGATTTAAAGTATCAAAGTTTAAGTTGAATTTATTATTCTTGTACAAGAAGGAGCGTTTAACAGTGCAACACACAAAAGGGGTTACAGAGAAAAGGCTCTTTAATATGATAATGATAAAGGAGGAGCTTTATCAGAAGGTTCTTATACATTTTTAGTTTTTTTTTACATTAACATTTTTTACTGTTACTCCACCTACTCAATTAATTACAGGGTATAACCAGGAGATGGCACCTCTCTCACAGAATTTTTTTACAGTTGTTCTACCTGGAGATCACGTAGCTTACACACCTCATTAGCATTCTCATTGCTCAACCTTTTGTTTGCACTTACAGTACAGTCGTCCCTCGCTATATCGCGGTTCACTTTTCGCGGACTCGCTGTTTCGCGGATTTTTATCAGTGTAATTTTGCATTAAATATTATTATATGTTTCTACTTCTACATGATTAATCAATGGAATGTCTTGCAGATAAAATGTCAGAAGATAGTGAAAGATGGTGGTTATACAACTGTCAAGATGCATTGAAATCTTTGTTTTGTTTAACTTGTAAAACAGCAATTTCAGTTTATTTTCACATATAACAAAGAAAAGCATTATATCAACACAATTGAGACAGTGGAACCAGATAATGTGTTGCATATGTTCTTGAAAAATTGCTAAAATACTTAATCAATTATCAGAATAGTTGGTAACAATTTTTTTTCTTTTTTAAATCAGATATAAACAAAGCATCTTTGTCTAAAATAATTGTTATCTTATTAAGCAGTGTACACTATCAACATTTCATAACACACTGAAATCCCAAGATTGCACAGATACAAGAGTTCTAAAAACAATTATGTTGTAACACTCTACACTACTGTGTCATTATAGCAGTGATAAAGAGTTCACCTTTTGGGACAATGTTGTCTTGCTAATTCTATTTATTTTGCAAAGTTTCTTGATAGATTTCAGCACGTCTTCTGTTTTTAAAGAGTATATGATAGGATTGAGTAAAGCTGGTACTGTGTATGTTAAAGAGGTGTTTACAATCCTGCCGATATGATTGATAGAGGAGGCTGCTGTTGCTATCTTGGTACCCAGTATTGGTAAAACGAAAATAGCCACAAGAATCAGGTGTGAAGTACAAGTTTTCAACGCTTTGACTCGTTCCTTTCTTGAAGCAGTCCTGCTCAGTGCTATGGAAATGCAAACATATGTCAATGCTATCAATACAAGAGGAAGACAGGGTACTATAATAAAAGAAACATATCCAACTATTCTATTTAAGGTCGTGTCATTACAGGCCAGGCGATGTACTGGTCCATGGTCACAGAAAAAGCTGTTTATCACCAAAGATCCACAGAAGGACAGCCGATCAATAAGCCAAACAGAAAATGCTGCTAGACTAAATATAAAAACCCACACAGATAGAAGCATTGCAACAATAGCTGGTGTAGTCACAATACTATGGTACTTTAAGGGGAAGCAAATTGCTATAAATCTATCATATGACATTATGGCAAGTACCCAGGATTGCATACCTGTATAGAATAAAACAAAGAACATATAACTTAAGCAAGCCTCATAGACAACGTATCTTCTGTCAAACAAAAATGTGTCTAAGAGTTTTGGGATGAGAGCAGTGCTGCCACACAAATCTGTCAGAGCCAGGTTAAACACTATCATGTATTTAGGAGTGTGAAGAGTCCTGACCAGGTAAATGACAGACAGAAGGAGGCCATTCCCAAAAACAGTCATGATGTAAACAAAAAACAGAAACACACAGTAAAACGTCCCATGAGGGATGCTGGAAAATTCAATGAGATAGAATTTTGCTGGTCGAACAAATGTGGCATTAAATGTGGTAGCAGCTTTCTCTTCTGGGCTCATCACAAATATGAATGTTTGAAAATGTAAATTATTTGAGGAAAGTTGATGAAATCAAATTCACCTCAGAATCAAGTGTGCAGTTTGCTGAACTGTGCAAGACCTTTATACTTTTCCTCTGTCACAGACATGGTCATGAATTAGATATTGATATGCTTCATTATGTAATTGTCTCATAGTGTCATGTGATGAGCTGATGCAACCAACAGTAAAACTATTGTCGTCAAGGCATCATTACACAAGGGTTTTTGAACAGAACAAATACAAAGGTAAGTAAAAAAGTTTTACAAAATAAATTGGAATTATTTTTTTTAAATGAAAGATTTTTTTTTCTATTCTCATCTAATTAGACACATAATCCATGAACCCAATGTAATACTTACATGAACATAAAACGTTAATGCAAATTTCACAATACAAAATAAGAATGTATAAATGTAAGAATGAACTGTCATTACAATTATAGCATGGAGGAGAGTCTTCATCAGTAATCATGGTGGTCCTTCAGCAGTCACCAGTTAATCACAAACTGTCCAGTCCATAGTACAAAAAAAAATGCCAAAGAATTACAGGCCTATATCTAAACTCTCACTTTTGTCTAAAATTTTAGAGGAGGTTGTTCTCAGTGCTGCATTAGAAAGTGTTAGCCTGGATTTCAGAAAAAGCACTCTAAAACTGCTTTTCTACAGGTGCAGGTGATTGTTTTATCTTCATACCTTTTGATTGAAGCTCTGTGCTTGCCCAGTACACTTGATCACAAGGTTACATGACTGAGATGGCATATCAGGCATAGTATTAGACTGTTTTTGTCATATCTCACTGACAGAATTGTTACTGTCTTACTTTGTGTCTGATTCCTCTCCACTTGCTCCAGATGTGTGGTGTCCCTCAGGACAAATTTTTGGGGCATCTGTTATTTTCTTTATATTTTCTCCCATTGGGACAGATCATAAAAAGAATAACTCAATATTGCTTGTCAAATATTTGCCAATAATATCCAATCCTGCTGCTCAATTAAACCTTGCTCGAGAATAAGCAACAAGCTTTCTCCTTTCTTCTGCTGCCCAACTCAATCTGTGTAATTTAAGCACAATATTTGATTAATCCGCGTTCTTTGGGGCCATGTTAAGCAGCTAACCAATTAATTTTTTTTACACTTAAACAACATTATTAAATGAGATCCATAGTTTCAACTGCTGAACTAGAAATGATTGTATATACTTGTATCTCATTTCACATGTATTCAATATAGTGCTCACTTCTCACGACTCCTAGGTCAAATAGATGTTCTCTACTACTACTCTACTTAGAACTTTTCACTGGTTCCCTGTTGTGTGCAGAATCCATTTGAAAATCCATTTGACTGGTATATAAATAAATCTGGCTTACTTTTAGTACTTTTTTAGTAAAAGGTTACTAAAGATAATTGTTCTATTGTAACACTCTTGGATATGCAGTCATGGTATTCAAAGATGTGTCATTACAGGCCAAATTAAATACTGGTGCATGATCACAGTAAAAGCTGTTTATCACCAAAGTTCTGCAGAAGAAGAGACGATCAATAAAAACCACTGATAATGCTATTAGACAGAATACAAAAAACCACACAGACAGAAGCATTGCAACAATAGCTGGTGTAGTCACAATACTATGGCACTTTAAAGGGAAGCAAATTGCTATAAATCTGTCATATGTGTTACAAGAATTTTTAAAGAAGAACCCTTGAATAAGGAAGACTGGATTTAAAGTATCAAAGTTTAAGTTGAATTTATTATTCTTGTACAAGAAGGAGCGTTTAACAGTGCAACACACAAAAGGGGTTACAGAGAAAAGGCTCCCTGAGGAGCTCTAACACTTACTTCCTCCTAGGTCAAATAGATGGTCTCTACTACTACTCTACTTAGAACTTTTCACTGATTCTCTGTTGTGTGCAGAATCCATTTGAAAACTGGTATATAAATAAATCTGGCTTACTTTTAGTACTTAAGA
Source organism: Larimichthys crocea (assembly GCF_000972845.2). Taxonomy (NCBI): domain Eukaryota; kingdom Metazoa; phylum Chordata; class Actinopteri; family Sciaenidae; genus Larimichthys; species Larimichthys crocea. Next base: position 44,327 of record NW_020853564.1, read on the forward strand.
CATAATTAGTAAAAGGTTACTAAAGACAATTGTTCTATTGTAACACTCTTGGACGATTGAATGTACCAGTGATCAAGAGTGCTTTTTGTGTTAAATAAGTACATTCATGACAGTGCTTCAGCCACAGCCACATAGTTTATTGAAGCATTTAAGTACTGTCATTTAAGTGGATGTAACTTTTATTGATTATTCTGATTATTTTCTTGATTGATCAATCAAATGTGTTGAAGATATGCCAGATGATAGTGAAAGATGACCCTTTACCCAGCAGCCTGTCGAGATGCATTCACATCAAGACAAGCCATGGACCCCTCACAAAGTGTGCAAGCAGTGTCGAGAGTTAACGGATGTGGACCAAAGGAACACGTGAAGAGGTGGTATTTGGTATCCCCATGGTTTGGCAAGAGCAAAAAGATGATTGGACTGTTACTTTTGTTTAGTGAAAACATCAGGTTTTAACAAGAAAAATAAAAGTCAAATAGAATATTCTAATCTACTGTCAGCTATAAGACCAATGCCTCATTCAGCTGAAATTCCAGTGCCAGTTCTCAAACAACTACCCAAAAATTAGTTAAAAACAGCTGTCAGACCTAACTCAAGAAAAATGTTCAGTATGTTCCCCAGTGTTATCATTGGCAAAGTCTTTACTGTCATGTTTGTAAAAATCATTTATTTTTATGCATTATCAGCTGAACAGAAGAGCTCTGTCTGAGCACTCGTGTCATGACCATAATTACTGGTCTGGTGCGAGTTGTTTAAAGGAGATGCATCCAATTCAAGACATGCTGGTAGATCTAAATATATCTAATTTATACACAATTGTGAATGTGCATTGTTTTGATTTTACTGTTTCTTTTGTATGTTTTCAATTGGTTTTAAGTATGTTTTTTGCAGTCTTTTATATGTAGCTCAATGTAGCTCATCCTTGTGAAGGATGGTAAATGGTAAATGGTCTGTACTTATATAGCGCCTTTCTAGTCACTACATATCTCATTCACCCCATTCACACACATTGGCAATGAGCCAACTGCTCATCAGTTTAAGGGTCTAAGCATTCATACACCGATGGCACAGCCTTCGGGAGCAACTTGGGGTTCAGTGTCTTGCCAAAGGACACTTCAACATGCAGACCGGAGGAGCCGGGGATCGAACCGCTGATCATCTGATTAGTGGATGACCCGCTCTGCCTGTGAGCCACAGCCACCACCTGGATAGGGACGTCTGTCTGACACAGGAGGACTTCTGGAGCCTGGGCATTCCCCAATATATGGAATCAAATGTCAGTATAGTAAAGTTTTGACGCCCATTGTATCAGGTTTTAAATGAATGCACAAGTTACTTACCTTTGTTACACTTTGTTATCAGGCGCGCAGATAGGTTTGAGAAACTGGGGGGGACGAAGCTCATGAAAATCATTACAAATTATTAACTGTCATCACACACAGAAACCCCCTCACAAAAATGCTAAACTCGTTTTAAAAAATGCTGAGAAACTGGGTGGGCTACGTGCGTTTAGTCAGTCCTTGTTAAACAGTAGGCCTATGCTCGTGCGTGGCGAGGAAAGTCAGATTAACATTAAAACGGCATTACGTTATTAATGTCCAACGAGGTATTTACATGTAGGCTACAGGCTACGCGGAGACAGAAGGCGAAAGTTTGTCTCTTGCCTCGTACGATTTTACTTTCACGAGAGGACATTGCTTCGAGACTCTCAGAAATGCAATGTGGTGTGATGAAGTATATATTTAAAAAGTACAATTTACTTACAGAAGTGACTTTTTGAAAAAATGACGCAATAGTCTTTTGCTTTTTTGTTGTCCTTCTCATCATGCCATGCCGTGCTGAACGTGCAGCTAGCTGTCCAAGTGATCAGTTGGTAACCGTGGCAACCAAAGTCGACGACGACTCCACACTCTTTGCTGCACAGTCCAAACGAGTCACTTGCTTGATGCGTATGCGTTGTTACACACAACGCATGCACATCAGCACACACCTCAGTAAACCAAATATTATGTTAATTCATATTTTGGTTTCCTCGTGATGCTTGAATCAGAAGATTTGAAGAAGACAAAGTTTTAAAAAAAAAACAAAAAAAAAACAAAACGTTAAGCTACATAAAAGTGGGTGGGACGGATCTACGGTCATTCAAAAGTGGGTGTGTCATGACACACCTGACACACCCACTATCTGCGCCCCTGTTTGTTATAGATTTTATCAATATAGGGAAAAGATGTCCACAATCACATTTTTTGGGTGATATCATTGGGTTTATTTTTTATACTCTTTCATACAATTGCAGGTCAGTTTTTATGACACAAATACAAATATGAGGTGGGTAATTTGTATTTCTTATTATTTATTTTAACAGTGACCTAGCTCATCGCATTGCTCCAGGCCAGTGGACAACCAAGTTTGGTAGAGACATCAAGGTACGTTTCTCCTGCATGTTTTCTTTTTTACCACAACACTGTTTTATTGCCTATCTAACGCCTTGGCCGTTCTTACAGGGTTTCCCTAGTATCGAAGTGTTTTTGTATTATTTGAAACTATCATATTAACAGATCTTTGCCTGTCACAGAATGCACTCAGCCTGAGCACAGATGCTCCATTTTGGTGTTCTGAGATCAGTATTGTGTAGAGACAAATACATGAACAAATGACATGGAGTGTGGACATGGCACACATCAGGAAATGGTGGTGCATTAATTAATGAAACGGTTCCAGATTGAAGGGTAAGACAACTTTAAATGTAACTTCCTACACAACATTAGTTATACATTAGTTAACTTTTTTTTTATCACTGTCACTCAAAAGCCACGGACAGAGATTTCCATACTGGTAAAATGAGGCCAGAGCATTGCTCCAAGAGTCACTGTAAAGTCAAGTAATCATTTTTTTTTAAACTTTTACCTGTGGGCACAGCTGAATTACTGTACACTGCCTAAGAGGAAAAGAGAGACAGAAAACATCCGGGGAATGTGTTAATGAGCTTGATTTTTCAGTGTACCTGACATTGGCTCTGGTGTGTACCACATTCAGAGACATTGTGTCCACTAATTATCTGAAAAGACGGGCAC
>NW_020853564.1:47413-57688 GCF_000972845.2 Larimichthys crocea
TCCTTAGTGCTACATAGTCCTTTTTCTTTTTTGTGTCACGTGTACCCCTGCACTCCCCACCACCCCCCCAACTCTAACAGACCCAGGGAATCAACGCTCCTCTCGCTCCCCACGCACCAAACACGAACCCCCACAACCTGTCTCTGTGTGGTGGTCAGCAAAGTCAAGGACCGCAAACATAGTTTCCAGGCTCGGTCAGGGATGAGGTAGGCACCTTAGAGAGGATTGTTTCTTCACTTGTCCTCAATACTGCAAGCAGTGTATTCTGAAGCCTACATCCAGGATACTGCATCACTTCTGCAGCCAATTGCATAGGTAAACATAAGTTGGACCAGACACAAATCCTAGATTTATTATGTCACTGATGTATGAAGGGAAAGGTCTACAAAAAACTCTTGAAAGTGATTGAGTGATGTAAACTTATTTAAGGACCCTTAAGGTATGTGCAGTCAAAAGTATTCAGACCAAAGTACAGCCTTACAATAAAAAAGAAATTAAAAAAATCTAATTTTCCCTCAGTGATCTCCACTCAGTGCCCTGTAATGACCATATTTTCATTCATTGTTTTATTTTACTATGTATTTCTTTTATATTTAAACACTGGATTTTAAATTATAATTTTTGTAATCTTTAACTTATGCCATTTTCAATTTACTTCACAGTTACAGACAGGGATTTTTCTGTCCCAAACAAATCCTGTAAAAAAAAGGGAAAGAAATAAAATAAAAATATACTGACAAGTGATGAACGTTATGAGATCAATACTGTGTGTAATCACCGATACAAAACCCTATCCAGTATAAGTTCATACCTGGTGTGCAGTTTTTATTAAGCCGCCCCATCCACAGGGCAGGTGTCAGTGGTGTTACATGGTGTAGAAAGCTTTCTGTACATTGCAGAAAACCTACTCCATGTAGCAGAAATCAAAGTCAAAAGGAGAAAAATAGATAATGAAAACACCACAGTACTTAGTATTGTTTTATACCATGCTATTAAAAGGACTACTGTCAAGCCACTGACAAATGTGCCCGTCTTTTCATATTAGTGGGAAACCAATGTATTCTAATCTACTGTCAGCTATAAGACCAATGCCTCATTCAGCTGAAATTCCAGTGCCAGTTCTCAAATAACTACCCAAAAATTAGTTAAAAACAGCTGTCAGACCTAACTCAAGAAAAATGTTCAGTATGTTCCCCAGTGTTATCATTGGCAAAGTCTTTACTGTCATGTTTGTAAAAATCATTTATTTTTATGCATTATCAGCTGAACAGAAGAGCTCTGTCTGAGCACTCGTGTCATGACCATAATTACTGGTCTGGTGCGAGTTGTTTAAAGGAGATGCATCCAATTCAAGACATGCTGGTAGAACAAATGAATGAAAATATTGTCATTACAGGGCACTGAGTGGAGATCACTGAGGGAAAATTAGATTTTTTAAATGTATTTTTTATTGTAAGGCTGTACCTTTGGTCTGAATACTTTTGACTGCACTATACCTTAAGGGTCCTTAAATAAGTTACATCACTCAATCACTTTCAAGAGTCTTTTTGTAGACCTTTCCCTTCATACATTTCAGTGACATAATATAGTCTAGGATTTGTGTCTGTGTCCAATTTATGTTTACCTATTGCAATTGGCTGCAGAAGTGATTGCAGTATCCTGGATGTAGGGCTTCGGAATACACTGCTTGCAGTATTGAGGACAAGTGAGAAAACAATCCTCTCTCAGGTGGCCTACCTCATCCCTGACCGAGGCCTGGAAACTATGTTGGCGGTCCTTGACTTCGCTGACCACCACACAGACAGCGGAGAGTTGTCCCTTCTGTTGGTGAATCTGGGTGCGCTGAGCCCGGACAGCTGCATGCATTTGCTCCAGGTGCCACATGTACAAAGGTTCTGTACGCACAAAAACTTTTCCAATTTGCAGCGACAGCCGGTTTCCCTAATGTAATCGGAGCTATTGACTGCACACGCATTGCTTTAAAAGCGCCATCACAGGATGAATTTTTTTATGTTAATAGGAAACATTTTCATCCCATCAATGTTCAAATCATATGTGATGCGCAAATGCAGCTAACTCGTGGCAAGGTGGCCTGGTTCGACACATGACTCATTCAGTATGGTTGGGAACAGGTTGGAGGCTGGCACGGTGTGCGATGGGTGGCTTCTGGGTGAGTAAATAGTTTATTTGTTTAATTGTCCCGTATGTAAACCAGCGCAATGCACATTTGGCCATGTTGTGCTGCTGTACCGACCTGAGAAGGTGTGCCACATTGGAAGTGGCATGTAACAACTTCAAAATAAAAGTAGCATGCTAACTTATTGTCATGCATAATAAAGTTTGAAAAAAATGAAAGAAATCATCATACACTATTATAAGCTACCATTCTCTTTCTACACCAATCTATGGTTCACATTTATTTTACTCAAGTGAAACTATAACAGCTGGTTGTTTTGGGAGAACACGATACATAATTATTATTACTTTAGCTGAGTGTGTGAATGCACATTGTGGAAAACTTTTACCCGAATTACATTCCTTGCCTAGATCAAATAAAATTTTATTTGTATAGTCCAAAGTCACAAAGTACATTTGCCTCAGAGGGCTTTACAATCTGTACAGGGAGTGACACCCTCTGTCCTTAGACCCTCAGTTCGAGTGAGGAAAAACTTGCCCACAAAAACCTTTAACAGGGAAAAATGTGGAAGAAACCTCAGGAAGAGCCACAGAGGAGGGATCCCTCTCCCAGGACGGACAGACGTGCAATGGATGTCACGTGTACAGGACAAATCAACACAAACATATTGTACAATTACAATGAATGATAGAATGACAATGAATTACAATGAATGATAGAATGACAATGAATTACAATGAATGACAAAATGACAATGAATTACAATGAATGATAAAATGACAATGAATTACAATGAATGATAAAATAACAATGAATTACAATGAATGATAAAATGATTACAGTAACAGTGGAACCTGTGATAGAGATAGAGAGACACAGATACACAGCAGCAGCAAATCATAAACTATAAACTGTAATGGAGATCTGGTATATAAAAAGCATCTATAAAGTCACCAACAGAGGTCCCCATCACGCACAGTCAAAACTGACATGGCTTCAAATCACAATAATAGTGTTTATAATCATAATCATAATAATCATGAAAATGAGAACTTGTGAAGTTATGACTTCAGTGTTGATATTTAGCCACAGGGTGGTGCGGTTATTACATGAAGAGTAGACTTGAGGGCTTTAGTAGTAAGGAGGCTCAACAAAACCTATAGCCCTGGTCAGAGTTAACTGGTGTTATTTTCTCTGCGTTCACATCAAAGGAGCTGCGATAGCGAGCTGCTTATTTCAGCCAAGAGGAGCAGGTTGTTGTACTGGAGAGCTGTGAGGAATACAAAAAAGTGATCACAGCCAAATATGACAAGAGATGAGGCTAGCCTTTAATTTCTGACAGCTGAACATTGCACATCTTTATTAACCTTTATCAATTTAAACAAAATAAACAAGAGCAACAGCCATCTTTTTTTTCTTTTTGAAAGATGTTTATATATATCTTGGAATAATAGTATTATTTAAATCTAAAATGAGTTCAATTGACTGGGCTTGAATGTTGACCTAAAAACAACAAAACCTTGTGGATGTTTTTAAATTCTCCTCTGAACCACAGGATCGAACGTGTGTGGCCTGAAGTGAACAACCAAGTCACCTATCCACTGAAGGCAGCCTTGGTTCACCTGGTGGACCAAGAGCATCTGGATATGGAGGACACCACAGTCCGATACTGTGTGTCAAACCTAACCTGTCAGGTAGCCAGCATCGGAATCCAACGTTTTATTTATGCTTGGAATTCTCACACAGTTTCAGGTATTTGATCCATTTCAGCAGTTATATCCCCAACACAAAAATACATTTCACATAGCTCCACTTGGTAACACCTGGCAGCATGCCCTGCTGCTTTCTCAGGTCCCACTGAGCATTTTCTAATTCAAAATATGTAAAGTAAACACAATCACCCTTGTCTTATGAAAATTTAGGAGAATTAAAAAACTTATAATCATTAGATTTATATAAGAACTGATAAACTAGCTTATTTATTGTTTTTTAGCTGCATATCATTTGCATGTCATGATTTCCTCCTCTGTGACACATTCACATGAATTGGATATAAAATAACTTAGGCAGCTGACAACGCATTACTGTGGAATTACAGTTGCCTGATGGCCAAATCAGACATACAGACCCTTTCCAAAAAATTTGAATATCATAGAAAAGTTTACTTATTTCCATAATTCATTAAAAAAAAGGTTAAACTTTCATAGATTATAGATTCAGGGCCCACAATTCAAACAATTTCAAGTATTTATTTGTTTATTTTTACATATGTTGGGCTTCCAGCTCAAAAAATCCATGAAAACAGGAATTCAAAAAATTAGAATACTGTGAAGAAATCACCATTTACTTCTCGTTTTTGCTGAAAAAAAGAAATAAATTAGGATCACATCAAATCAGTCAAAATATGGTACTTTCTAAACGATATGTCAATGTTCAATACTTGGTTGGGATTCCTTTTGCCTTAATCACTGTCTCGATGTGCCGTGGCATTGAGGCAATCAGCCTGTGGCATTGCGTGGGAGTTATGGAAGCCCAGATTTCCTTGATGCTTGCTGTCAGCTCTTCTTTGTTTTGGGGTCTGGTGGCCCTCATTTTCCTCTTGATAATACCCCATAGATTCTCAATGGGGTTTAGGTCTGGCGACTTGGCTGGCCAGTCAAGCACTGTGATGGCATGGGCATTAAACCAGGTTTTGGTGCTTCTGGCGGTATGGGCAGGGGCCAGGTCCTACGCTTCCTACGTTGGCTCAGGCTCAGAAGTGGCTTGACCCGAGGAACCCGACAGTTGTAGCCCATCTCCCGGATACGTCTGAATGTGGTGGTTTTTGAAGCTGTGACTCCCGCCTCATTCCACTCTTTCTGGATCTCTGCCAGATTCTTGAATCTTCTCTGTTTGCATCTTTTCTGACACATTTTGCCCTCTTCACTAGACTTTCCATTGGTATGCTTGGACACAGCACTCTGTGAACAGCCAGCCTCTTTAGCTATGAACTTTTGTGGCTTACCCATCCTATGGAGGGTATCAATGATGGTCTTCTGGCCAGTTGTCAAGTCTGTCAGGTGCTTTGAGTTTAGTAGATGATTAGTGTGTGACACTCAGTTAAAAACATTAATGCCCTGCAAAATTAAGGGTGATTTCTTCACAGTATTCTAATTTTTTGAATTCCTGTTTTCGTGGGTTTTTTGAGCTGGAAGCCCAAATTATGTGAACAGAAACAAATAAATACTTGAAATTGTTTGAAGTGTGGGCCCTGAATCTATAATCTATGAAAGTTTAACCTTTTTAATGTAAATTATGGAACTAAGTAAACTTTTCTATAATATTCTAATTTTTTGGAAAGGGTCTGTGTATATGACCACGGCTTATGTCAGTGTAAGTAGGCTTTACCAGGGAGTCAGTATTTGGCACCAAACCCTTTCAACAGTTCAACGCAGCATACCCAGACTTTGGGAGTCTGTTTGACAGTGCTGTGAACCAACAGCCTCGCCCCTTCCTGTGATGGAGCTGATTTCTGTTTCGCAGAGACAGCAAGTCTAGAGGGAGATATATGTTTTGTTAGGTAGTTCATGTTAATGGTTTCTTTTAGTGGTTAATTTTGTTAGTTATTGTCAAAAAGTTAAGACTGTTACCTGTGCGTGTTAGATTGATCTGTTTAGATTGTGTTCTGAATAAATGACAATTTGTTAGTACTCTTTTGTTTACTGAGTACTCCTTTGCTTCCTGAGTTGTGCGTTTGGGTTCAAGGGCTAGTTCTATTAGATAAGCACATACCACACAGACATGAATACAGTTGTTCTGTTTGAACACATTCAAACCATGAAAATTATACTCCACTTTGTCCGTACACCTGCAACGTGCTGGCTGTTTTCAAATGAACAAAATGCAAGGTCACATTACAGGGTCTGACGTTCACTCTTGACTATATGGCAGGGTTTGTTTGTTGTAATCTCCAGTGATCCTAACATGGGCCCAACAGTGAGGAGGACCACGACATTGTCCATCCCATAGACATATATACATAGACGCCGCATTGTACGCTGAATCGTACGTCGACGTCGCCGCCATATTGGATAAGGCAGATTTGCGGTTGGTAGTGTAACTAATACAAGGAATGAACTGAACTTCATAAAGTGCCTTTCTACAAAGTTCTTTAAGTTAATGTCTCTTATACACCCATTCACACACACACTAATATATCTGGGAAACAAACAGGCACCAAAAACAACGTCTGTAACTTTTAAAGTGATGATTATTTTTTTTATTTATTACACATTTATTCTGTGTCTATAATAACCAGATCCTGAAATGTAGATGTGACATGAGGGTTTTCTGAATAAAGAGCACTAACGTGCACACATACACACACACACACACACATATATATGTGTGTGTGTGTGTGTGTGTGTGTGTGTGTGTGTGTGTGTGTGTGTGTGTGTGTGTGTGCTATTTATTCAGAAAACCCTCATGTCACATCTACATTTCAGGATCTGGTTATTACAGACACAGATTAAATGTTAAATATAAATATTTTAATATTTATCATCACAGTAACAGTGTTACACACATTAGTAGCTGTAAACACTCAGCATTAGAAAAATACATACGTTGGTTTGGTGCTTACATAAGGAGTAAACATTTATAATCATCACTTTAAAAGTTACATACGTTGTTTTTGGTGCCTGTTTGTTTCCCAGATATATTAGTGTGTGTGTGAATGGGTGTATACTGTAAGAGGCATTAACTTAAAGAACTTTGTAGAAAGGCGCTTTATAAAGTTCAGTCCATTTCCTTGTATTAGTTTACGGGCAGATCTGCCCGATCCAATATGGCGGACCAGTTGACGTATCGCAACCAACAACCAACCCGCTCAATGCAGCGTCTATGTATATATGTCTATGGTCCATCCAGGGTCCTCAGGAAGAACAATTAAAACACCAAACTGATGAAGACCTTCTACCACTCTTGTATCGAGAGCCTGCTGGCATTCTGTATCACAGTATCGTATGGGACCTGCACTGAGGCCGACAGGAAGAGGCTTTTTTTTTTTTAAATCTTTTGTTATGATAAATCTAATTAAATTTTTCAGTCTGTCGCTCTTCATCCTTATTAGTCTGTCCTGGTTGGATTGTTATCTTGTAAAACATTGAAATAACTGTGTTCCAAAGGTTAACATCTAAGTGCCACTTCCGCTTCCGTCATATTAATAAATGAGAAACAAAAAACAAAAAAAGGAATTTGCAAAAAAACAAATTTGTGTACTGCCACAACAATCAGTGACACACTGACATCTCTGATTTAATTTTAGATACAAGATCAAACATAATTGTTTTTACCACATGAAAATGTGGGTGAAAATTAATTTTGGCGTGTATTAAAAAAAAACTATGAGAACGCATCGGTCAAGGCTTCCATACTAGGAGAGTAGCCGTGGTTTCATCTCTTGGGTTGGAAAAATAATAGATGCCGGTACAAATACAAATACAAATACAAATACAGACGCAAACACAAAGAAGACGTGCGGATGGTTGGGACAGCCTGCCTACCAAAGAGGTAGGGGAGGAGGAGGATATTGGACCTTGAGAAACGAAAAAAGGAAGTTTAACTGTAAATGACATTTTTGTATATTCAGGGTCACATTAAGATAAATCATCATCTTTACTATCTCGATTTTTGTTTCATTGTTTCAGTTGCTGGGAAACACCTATTGTGCAGGAGCGTGTGCTTATGGATCCTCTCTGAGACCTCCAAAATCATATTGCAGTATTTATTTAGCGTTTGTGGACCTGTTTGGTAACCTGCTCTGGTACCGAAGTTTGTTCTGTTCTACATCTTTCTGTTTAACCATCACTACATCCCGTACACGACGGCTTGACATTTCTGTTCTTCTGCTTCACCCTTTCAATGCAGGCTCTAATCTGGTTGCCCTCTCCTATGACAGACTGATAGCTATCACCTTCCCACTGCATTATCAAGTGAAAGTGACCCACATGCATGCTGTCTTTGATTGCCTTTTTCGGGGTCTTTATCATTACTGTTGTACTTCTTGCAGTTGGCTTTCTACAAGACTTTCTTTCTGTAAGTCTGTGGTTATTAACAGCTATTTCTGTGACCATGGCCAGATATATCGTCTGGCCTGCAATGACATAACTCCCAACTTAATCCTTGCTACTTGTTACCACTTGTTATTCTCTGGCCCTCTGATATCATCTTGTTCAGTTATTCATATATTGGCTATGCGTTGTCTAAAGTGGCCACAGTTCAGGAACGAGTGAAGGCTTTAAAACTTGCACAGCTCACTTGTCATTAGTGGCAATATATTTCCTCCCAATAATAATCACATTAACCTTGATGGCAAACATACATCCAAATGCCAGGATCATTAACCTGTCTCTGACCTCTGTTTTTTCCTCCCATGTTGAACCCAATCATTTATGTTCTGCAGACACAAGAAATCAAAGAATCTGTGAAAAAGTTGTTAAAAAGAGGGAGTAATTGAAGCCTGCAACAAGATTTCAAACATATTTAGCTTCCTACTGTATGGTTACATCCCATTGAAATAGATTACTGATAGTAATTTTAACACTATACCATCAGAGGTGGCATGAATTACTCTTTTCTTTTTGTCATTCTTTTGGTTAGTAGTAGTAAAAATTGTTATACGGGATAATTATTTATTATTTGTCATATTATTTTCTTTCAAGCAACAATTACAATTGAAATTACATAAATGTTTTTTCCTATGAAGAACAGGACCACTGACAAGATTCGAGTGCATGCATTCAACAGGATGACTTTAGGAAGTGCTTTGAAGGAAGATAATTCAAATGTGGTGAACAAAGTGAACATACTGTGTATAAAGCCTAAATAACAGAGATGTTAACATAAATGCCTTTCAATGTTACGCAAAAGGAATTTTCAAAACTATTATTTTGTATTACCCTAATTTCTATTTAAATTAATGTGTTTATTGCTTTTGTATGGAGATGGGTGTTACATATTATTTAAAGGGATAATTATTTTAGCAAATAATTTTAGAATGTGTGCATCAAGATTCTCTTTTAATTTTTCATCATTAATGTTTAAATCCAGATGCAGATGTCGTTATGAACTCTAAAATCAGGGAATAAACAACTTATTGTGACTGAAGAGTTTTTGTCATTTTTTCATGATAGATTATCTTCTTAGCATCTGAAAATAATTTTATTCTCATCCTCTCACGTTCACTTCTTCCATTACAGGGACTAGAATTAGGACCTGCAGTAATCTACTTCAAGTATTTACCAGATATGAAATCAGTTAAGATAAAAGATAAAATGTCTTTTATGATTTCATGTCTTCGGCATTCAGTACAAGATTCAAGATTCACTTCTTCTCTGCATTTATAGAAAAACCCATGACAATTGAATGATGTAGTTATTAGTGTTACTTCTTCTACACTCATGTGTCCAAAGTAAAACGACCCAGGGGCCCTTCGATAGAAAGTAGATGTTGCCTTTTTCTCTTTGACATAGTCAGTCGTACCTCTCCGTGCTTTCCTGTCTTCTGTTCCTTAGTAGTTGTGGAGCAGGTGAGCGGTTTTTGGGTAGAACAGATCAGGTGATCATAGAAGTGCGGGTTTGCTTTCCAACAGTCTGGAGTGAAGAGGTGTTGCTGATCACCCACATACACAATTTGTCATGTATAAAAAATATAAAACGTGCACTACAGTACGTTAGCAAAAACAAACACTAACACTAGCATTGCAGCCTGACACATCTTTAAATACCATAATTGCATTTGCTGGTTTTATTATGATCCTCTGTCTTCCGCTTGCATTGACAGCATTCACATAGTTTTGCATTTATATTACACTGAGCGGACGGCTTCAGGAAAGGAACGAGTCAAAGCAGGGTTCTAAATTTTTTGTATAACAGCCAATGGGCTGTGTAAGTTCTGGTAAATTTCCACTAGCCACATTTTTCCCGTGCAAAAAAAAAAAAGATTGAGAGATGAAAGATGATCATTTGATCATTTATAAACTAAACCTTAAATAAACTTATAATGTATATCCAATTAAAAGATTACAATAAAGAAAACTTAAGTACATACAAAAATGATCCTAACATTTCATTACACTTTTTATTTTTAGCTAGAAATGT